>NW_006239101.1:757241-782557 GCF_000226075.1 Solanum tuberosum | reverse complement strand
AAAAATTTTCTCTGTTTTTTTGTTCTTTTTTTTTTTTTTTTTTCGTGCAGCAATTCCTCTAAACAAACAACTATATAGTTTTAGCTATGTTTGTTTCACTGCTGGTGCTGCTGGAATTGTATTTTCTGGATTCTATATACTGGTATACAAATTGCTCCAACTTTGAAAACTTAAAAAGTCTATGTTGCTCGGACTCTGCAAAAATGTCAACAGGTGCATGTTAGATCCTCCAAGATAGTGCTTTTTTTGAGGATCCGACATGGATGAGACATCATTTTTGGGTTAGTCCGAGCAACATAGGTTAAAAGTAAGATCTCAATTTCGTATTCTAATTCGAAATTTTTATTTTGGGAATTGAATACATAGATTGATGTTTTGGGAATGAGAATCCCATTTTTGTGGTTGGAATGGATTGGAATGAATGCAATGTTGATATTTGTAATGGGAGCACAAGGCATCTTTGCTGGATTTATAAATGGATGGTATTTCAAAAATGAAGACAACAACCTTGTAAGTACCATCATATACATTTTCTCAAAAGTTGTGTAAAATGAGTGGCGTATGCAGAATTATGTGTAAGTGGTGGTGTCAACTAACTATCATTAACTCAACGTCTCGAGTTGTAGAGGTTGTAGACTTTACTTCTTGTCATAATGACTATTGACATAGCAAAGTCTGGTTCTATTGAGCGAATATTAATGATTTTATTATGGTGTAGCGTCTTCCAAATTTAGAAAAGTATATATTAGTAATCATTTTTCTTTTCTTTTTTTGTCTTTTTTTCAGGTAAATTGGATTCAACATCATGTATTCTTTGATGTGTGGAAATCACAAAGATTGGGAACTTTATTGTATGTGATATTTGCTGAAATTACATTCTGGGCAGTTCTTGCTGGGATCTTGCATAGACTTGGTATCTATTGGAAACTATAAAAAATAATCACACAACAAGAAAGGCAAACGAAAGTTGTGGCGAGCGGAAGCTTGATTTTCATCTAAGGGGTTCATCATTTACTATATATACAGCGGAAAAAAAAAAGTTGACTTATATATACAATATGATAATTTGTCGAAGGGAGCTCAGATGAACCCCTTCCTCCACTATTGTAAAGTGTAATCAAAATCATTCAACCACTTCTTTTTAATTCTACTCCATCTTATAGCCATTTTATTTAATTTGTCTCAACTTTAGTTGTTCTTCTAGTCTCAACACAACTATACCCTATATACATTGATATGGTAACGAATTTTTTATACTATCAATAATCAAATATATATTGAACAGTTTAAAAAAGGGCGATCCGTATTCCGGTGCACAAATTATTTCATTGTTCATGCAACAAATACGGGAAATGCTTGCCACCTAAGAGGTATAATGTAAGCAACCTACTCTGACACGAGCATCCGTGAATATATATATATCTTTTTTTGGAAACTTTTAAATTCTAACTTTCCACATTGTAAATTTAAGACTTCAAGATCAAATAACATTTTGATACATTCTACATATTTTTAATTTAAGACCACAAGATTCAACAATTTTTCTTACTTTCCTCATTCCGTGTCATGTCAAAATCAGATAAATAAATTGAAGCAGGCGAATGTGCTTTAACATCAAATCATAATTCACATGAGAAAAAAAGAAGACATAATTCTTAGGTAGATTTGATCTGATTTGACTTGATGTAATTGAATGAAATGACAAATAGGCAGTCACCTTCAGTAATAAAGTGATGTAAAAATGTTTCCTAAAGTTAGTTTTGTTTTGGGGCCATTTCCAAAATTGGAGGAATTAAAGGAATATCAACATATTAATCAACCTACATTAAAAATATATATTTATTTAGAGAATCAATCGTAATTAAAATGAATTTGAATATATTCTCCTTACTATAAAGAATATACTCCCTCTGTCCCATTTTATATGACTTACTTTCCTTTTTAGTCAGTCCCAAAAAGAATGACACATTTCCATATTAAGTAGCAATTTAACTATGAAATGTCTATTTTACCCTTAATGAAATGATTTACAGCCACACAAATTTCTATCATTCATTTTGGACCACAAGTTTTAAAAGTCTTCCTTTCTTTCTTAAACTCCGTGCCGAGTCAAACTACCTCATATAAAATGGGACAGAGGGAGTATATTCTTTATAGTAAGGAGAATATATTCAAATTCATTTTAATTACGATTGATTCTCTAAATAAATATATATTTTTAATGTAGGTTGATTAATATGTTGATATTCCTTTAATTCCTCCAATTTTGGAAATGGCCCCAAAACAAAACTAACTTTAGGAAACATTTTTACATCACTTTATTACTGAAGGTGACTGCCTATTTGTCATTTCATTCAATTACATCAAGTCAAATCAGATCAAATCTACCTAAGAATTATGTCTTCTTTTTTTCTCATGTGAATTATGATTTGATGTTAAAGCACATTCGCCTGCTTCAATTTATTTATCTGATTTTGACATGACACGGAATGAGGAAAGTAAGAAAAATTGTTGAATCTTGTGGTCTTAAATTAAAAATATGTAGAATGTATCAAAATGTTATTTGATCTTGAAGTCTTAAATTTACAATGTGGAAAGTTAGAATTTAAAAGTTTCCAAAAAAAGATATATATATATTCACGGATGCTCGTGTCAGAGTAGGTTGCTTACATTATACCTCTTAGGTGGCAAGCATTTCCCGTATTTGTTGCATGAACAATGAAATAATTTGTGCACCGGAATACGGATCGCCCTTTTTTAAACTGTTCAATATATATTTGATTATTGATAGTATAAAAAATAAATGTGTCATTCTTTTTGGGACTGACTAAAAATCAAACTACCTCATATAAAATGGGACAGAGGGAGTATCTTTTTTAGTCCATTTAATATATACTTTTAATAGTTCACCTTTTCTCCACAACTTAGGTTTGGAACCCTAGCAGTAGGCTCAATTTATCGAGTTAACTTTCATGTCAGCATAAGTAGTTTAACTCATTATTATCTCGTAAGAGCATTGAGAAATGTCTTTCACTTGTTTACAAAAAAATATCTTATCACAACCTTTCTCGTTTATCTGACGCCAAAAACAAATTATGCTTTCAAACACTCAAGTAAATAGGTACTAAAAGTAACTTATAGCAACATTCCTCATCAATATTATCCAATATTCATAGTATTGCATGCACCTCGATCGATTTTACAGAATATCGAATAACTTTTTCCCCCAACACTTCAAGAGATGAGAAAAAACACTGAAACGATTCGTCTCACTTAACCCCTACTCATTGCCATAACACTAAAACAACAAACTCAAATGTAATCCCAAAAATGGGATCCGGAGAGGATAAGATGTATGCGGACTTAACCCTATCTTTACGTGCGTAGAGAGGTGATTCCCAATCAACCCTCAACAACGACCCTCCTCCTTTATCCGGACCTAAGACTGACAATGTGAGCGATCTCACGCGATAACTTAACACTAGTAAACCAGAAAAAAAAACTTATAAATGAACAGCAGACTTGGAGCTAATACTCAGCCCAAAAGGTTATGATACTAGATAATCTGTACATACAACTTCTACAAACACTAAAACTTAAAAAAAGTCTTTTTAACTTCTTCACATTTCTCACATGATTCTATAAGGTTAGCCTTGCAAAATCTTGCATTGAAACTTGACAGACCCTAGTTTTTTTTTCCCTCTAGATTAATACACTTATATACACTGTATACATTAAGTCAAATGAGGTCTTTCAGCAATGAACATAGGAACTGTACATTCACTAGTTGTTTACTCCCAACCCATCAACATCTTCCAAACAGCTTCCACAATCTTGTTCCTCGAGGGACCCGAGCCATTCCCTTCGTCCAGTAAGACACGGTAAATTTCCCATTCTCGATCACCAATCTGATATCTCCCTACTTCAGCCTGAAAAAAAGTGATAAGCGACAAGTTAAGACTAATGCATTTAAAATCCACGTTATGTGAGACGCATAGCATTGAGACAAGCAGCATTGTTTCCTCTTTTCTAATTTCCATTCCAACTAAGTTTCCTATCTAGGTGGCCAAATGAAGTTACATATTTAGACGCTCGACTACAGTAGGAAAGCTTCGAGATATTTTTATTATCAACAATTTCCTTCATCCAAGCTATGTTGCTCGGACTCTTGAAATTTTGGAGGTACCAACATAGTTGTGGCTCTACGGGTTTCGGACCTTGCAGCAGAGAAAAACTTGGACTTTCAGAGGAAAAGGGTAGAGAGGGGGGGGTGGGGGGTATTAGCTACCGAGTTTCAAACAGTGTACCACTGACCCTCTTATCGGTTATTAAAAAGGAAAAAAGTATGTCATTCAATCAACGTCATGACATTTTTCCTCTGGCAAACCAGCTTTTAGCCTAGCCTATCACGCGATTATCTCTAAGGCAGAGGATAGAAATAAACCATAAGAGTGATAAATGATGACTTACCGAAAAGATGCCAATATTGAGCATCTTGAGAGCCAGTGTAATGTCATAAAAGACAATCGGTCGACCTTTGCCGGATAACTCTACAGGGTTTGCAACCAGTAATTCTGCATCAGGACCTCGGTTCATCAATGACACTCTGAGAGGGCGACTTAGTTCCATTTGAAGACGTGAGCACAAACCATTCAGCTTGCTATGGTCCACTATTTTCTTGCCATCTGCTTGCATTATGAACAACTCAAGCTCACAATCTGTTTTAGCTTTTGCTGCGAATCGCCCATATGATATCTGATACAACATTGAAGTAACTAGTGAGAAAAAGAGTCTCTTCCTATATTTAGTAAGTTTTCCAATTCCAACATTCTACGTGGCAAGTTTAAGACCACAAGATTTAAAGTACTACACACATCTTTAATAACACCACGAGATTCAAAACTCTCCCTTTAAAAACTTGAACTCCGTGTCAAGTCAAACCAAGACAGTTAAATTGGGATAGAGGGAGTATATGTTAATCAGAAGTCCAAATTTTAGCTAAGAAGTCATATTTTTCTAACAGGATATTGGTATTCATAATGTATATGGTTATTGAGAGATTTTATTCGCCTTGTGCAGATTATCCCGAGACTTTATCGAAAGATATTTAGAGATATAGAATTATGTACCTGAATATTGTAGTCTTTCAGTGTCCTCATTATGTCATACAGAAGACCTTTGTGATCTTGGCAAGCAATCTTGATGAGAGTATGACCAGGGCTCATCAAATTATCAACGGTGATAATCGCTTTATTGCAGGCAAGAGATGTACTCAGTTGCTCATGAAGTATTTCGAAGCTAAACATGTCCTCGGCAATTTCTTGAGGAAGAAATGATGGTCCTTGAGAGCACCCGGCGATTTCAGACCCGACCATTTCTATGTCACAACTTATCATGGCGTCACCCAGAACAGATTTCAACTGGTAATGTGTGTCTTCTTGTCTCTTCTTTGTATGTAGAAGTTCTCTGATAAAACATTTGAATTAGGACTCTTATCACACAAATGTTAAACTAAAATAAGATATAATTTTGTCAAATGAAAAACTCGGAAGACGCTAACGGAGAGAACTTACAAAGAAAATTACTTGTAACCGAAATCTGGCTTAAGCATTTCAGCACAAGGTTCGCATAAATAAGATGGTGTGACCAAGGCGGAAAAAAAAGACTCAGGAAATTTTCTGAATTCCCTTTAACTTAAAACTAGCCACTAAGTTAATCACGTCGGTACCTAACTACAACTATAAAAAAACGTTCACAGCACAGAAGTTTGACAACAACAACATACCCAGTGAAATCCCACAAGCGGGGTCTGGAGAGGGTGGTGTACGCAGCCTTACCCCTACCTTGTGGAGGTAGAGAGGCTGTTTCCGAGGTTTGAATCATTTTGAAAATTCAGCGACGGAGTCTCACTGGTAGCACAGTTTTTCTTCAGAAGTCCCAAAGCTAGCACTAATTTCCACAAAAACTTCACCAAGTAACATATAGGTTTGCTTATGATAGAATTGATCTTTGATAAGTTGTTACGAGATATGCCATAAAAATGCAGTCAACTTTCACAGGATAAGCTGCTATGAGATATGCCAACAATCACAAGAAGCGAGTGGGAGTTTGTAGAAACCACATTAGCATCAGTTAATAAAGCATATTGATTTTGCTAGCTCAAATTACTAAGCAGACATACTTCAGTAAAGGAGGGAAGGGTAGAGAGGAAGCAGCAAAAACGGATTTACACGTACAAAACAACAAATGACGGTCAGCAACTTTAAGAGACCGAAAAAATTCCGAACCTTGTGTCAGTGATGAAGAACAGGTCCATCACTTTTCCATCTGGAGTAGTGGATACTTTCACCTTCTTTATTGTAAGCTCGAGCTCGGAAAGTACTGCTGTCACATCTACCATAATTTAACAAAAAACAAAATTACTACAGTTATGAATAAGTCTAAATCAATTGAAAAACACATTCACAAGATTTAGATTAGAAAGAAAAAAGGTACTGCACAGCAAGTTTAGAAAACAAGCTTCAAATTAGTTACCATGCAAAAGGCCCCTTCGATCGTTGCAACAAAATGTCAAGAGGAATACATCAGGAGGCCTAGGAGACAACTCAGCACGATAATATGATATGCCAGAGGCAGAAGAACAAGATGGACAAGCTCCCATAAGTCTCTTCTTTAACAGATTCCATCTTGTGTCTGGTCTTCCCACCACCCAAAACACTATGTAGCACCATATTCCGTCTGTCGATACATCTTCAACAAAAGAATCTAAGTGTAAGATGGCAAATTACAAAAATCTCCAACATACAGTTGTATTATTAACCAAACTATCTGAATTATCTTCAAACACATACTACAGAGTACTCCAATCTCATTGAAACAGATTCAAAATTGACATTCGAAAAATACAAGTTCCACAAACACACAAAAGCTAAACTTCATTCCACTAAAAAATATTACAAAAAGAAGAAAAGAAACACACATACCGCAAATGAAACCAGTAGGTTCAGTTCTCCTTCGCAACAAAGAATCCTTAAGCATTCCATTCACAAATTCAAGCAAGGCGTTACTCCGTTCTAAAAATAAAAAGTATTTCCACTAATCCTTCCTCAAAACCAGCAGACTCAACCAATTTTTGGAAATTCAACAGTAGTAATTGATCATATAAAGAAAGATCCAATTTTTTCACTCTCTGCCACACCCCACCACACACACAAAGAAACAAAATGAAAGATAAATTTCTTTAATTGGATGTATATGGAAGAGCAAGAATACAAAGCTAAAAAACTGAAACACAAATTTCCAAAAGTAACCAGTATGCATCAAAGAATCCCAGATTGAGGAAATCATAAGCATTCCATTAATACTCAAAACCAGCCGACTCTCAACCAAATTTCAGAAATTCAACAGTGACTGATTATATCAACAAAGAATCAATCTTTTCACTCTGCCACACATACACAAAAATAAACTGATTTTATCAAGAAAGATTCAATCTTTCACTCTTTGACACACACACATAAAAAAAATGATTATATCAAGAAAGACTCAATCGTTTCACTCTCTGCCCCACACACACACAAAAATAAACTGATTATATCAAGAAAGATTCAATCATTCACTCTTTTACACACATACACACACAAAAAAAAAGATTATTACATCAAGAAAGATTAAATCTTTCACTTTCTGCCACACACACACACACACAGACAACTGATTATATCAAAAAACATTCAATCTATTCAGTCTCCCCCACACACTCACAGATTATATCAAGAAAGATTCAACCTTTTCACTCTTTGCCACACACAGTGATTATATCAGGAAAGATTCAACCTTTTCACTCTTTGCCACACAGACAACTGATTATATTATATTAAAGAAACATTTAAACTTTTCACTCCTGCCACACACACTGATTACATCAAGAGAGATTCAACCTTTTCACTCTCTGCCCCCACCCACACACAGAGAATATATCAAGAAAGATTCAACCTTTTCACTCTCTGCCCCCACCCACACACACAGAATATATCAAGAAAGATTCAACCTTTTCACTCCTCCAACACACGCACAACACATAGATTATATCAAGAAAGATTCAATCTTTTCACTCACTGCCCCCACAAACACACAAAATAAACTTATAACCCCAAGCAAAATCAACTTTTTCACACGCTGCCACACACAGTGAGAACACCACTATAATTACTTTGCAACAACACAAAAGAGAGAGAGGGGGGGTAAGAGCATACCAACTCTGACAACAGTGAGCCCAAAGAAGAGAATGATTCTACAAAGATCAGAACCTAAACCAGTCTTATCAGGACAATTCACAGTAATCACACTTGGGTCACCTTCTCTTTCTGAATGATTCAATAACACAACATCATCATACAAAATTCCCATCTCCTCCTCTCCTTCTTCCTCCAAATGGAGATGAAGGGGTTGCCTCTTTTCTCCTCCTTTCCCAATTTTTTCACTTTCTTCACCAACTAAAATACAAATAAATACATAAAGATTCAATCTTTTCTTTAAAAGAAGGAGAATCTTTTACCTCTATTCCTCCGCCTACACCTCAGTTTCTGTTTTAAATATAAATATGGGAATTTCTTGGTGGGGATTTGCTTTTATTTTTCCAATTTTTATTTTTATTTATCTTTTGAGGGAAATGGCAAGGAAGAGAGTAATTTTCACTGACCAAACATGTGGGGTGAAGAAATATACAAACAAAAAAAAGGCTAGCTGGAATTTCTAGGATATAAAATTTTCTTTTTTCCTTGAGAATTTTTTGTACAAATAATTTTCGACTTAAATGTTATGGAATTATTAAAGGAAGAAAGATAATATGGGTAAATTATACGCGCTTTCAAAAAAGAATGATCTAGTTTAATTTGAAATGGAGTTTAAGAAAAAAAAAAGACTTTTTTAATCTTGTGGTTCTAAATTAAAGTTATGACAAATGTATCAAAATGTTCTTTAATCTTGTGGCCTTAAACATGTCACGTGAAAAATTGAAGTTAAAGTGTTGCCAAAAAAGAAAAGGGATCATTTTTTTTAAACAGACTAAAAAGGGAACTAGGTCATTCTTTTTTAAACTAAGGGAGTATTTAATTTACCATTTATTGATTTCTAAAATTGTTAAAATCTAGTTTTAATGTTATATCCAAATGTATCAACAGAAAAAAAAATAGTTATTTCTAAATGGATTTAAGTTAGGAAAATGGTTTGAATTAATCCTTAAATGAAGTGAAATGACTTAGATATATCCTTTTGTTAATAATATTCTCGTTATGAAAGTGATTTATATTTCTTATTTGCGAACAATTCATGTTGGAGACTAATTAGAATTAACCTATTTAGAGAGCATCAATTCATGATGGAAGAGATGTAAAAGTGATTTTGAAGGATAATTAGGTCTTTAACCATGTTAATGCAGGTATTAAAATGTATTACTAATGTCTAGAAATTCATGGTATTAATAATACACTCTCCAATACACAATAGAGTATATAATTAACACAAACATTAGTTATACATAGCATGAAAAAATATATCAAACAAGTACTGGTGTGTATTTCACTTTCAACTATGCCTCGTGTGTCATGACACTTAAATAACATTAGTTGCTTAACTTGAGACCTTTAGACTCTACAACCTCTCTGAAAACTTTTAATCTATCACTAATTTCATTACACATCTCGTTAATCAATATTAAATTATTTGCGAATAACATACACCATGACTCCTTCTTAAATATGTCCATGTCAGTTCGTCCATCACTAAAGCAAAGAAAGTGGCTAAGGACTACCCTATTATATGTC
Organism: Solanum tuberosum; assembly: GCF_000226075.1. Taxonomy (NCBI): domain Eukaryota; kingdom Viridiplantae; phylum Streptophyta; class Magnoliopsida; order Solanales; family Solanaceae; genus Solanum; species Solanum tuberosum. Next base: position 772,733 of record NW_006239101.1, on the reverse strand, counting down.
ATTACAATCGCAAAAATATTCTGAATCACCTCTCATTGTCCTAATCCCAATTTTAACTTCATCATACATATATTTAATATTTTTAATATAAGCAATATATACACCTTTAACTTCAAACATCTCAAATAAAAAAAAACTATAGACTTTATCATTAAAAAAAAACATCAATATTTTATTTATATTCCAATTCCTGCCTTAATATTTTCTTTTTTTTTCAAAAAAATATGCTTATATTTCTTTTAAGTTGATTAAAATATTTTCAAAATTTCCATTGAGGATAGGAAACAAAGCACTATTAGAAAACCCCACGTGGCTAATGACAAGTGATAAGGAATAGCAATATTTAATTATTTTATTTTATGTTTGTCGGTTTGACTATAGACTTTATTAGGTCAAATACATTAATCTTTTATTTTTAATATCTCATTTGCGGATAACTTGGAACTACAATATATCGTGAGAAATTAGATACATCATTTTCTCGTCACTTTTTTAGCCGCCGGTCACGTGCCTTACTTTCTGGAAACGGTCCCTCTCACGTGCCTATCTCGACGGAAATTTCAAGAAAATTGGAAAAATAATATATAAATTTTTTTAAAAAGGAAATTTTTATCATCATATAATTTTTTTAAAAGTAATTAGAACACTTTAAAAAAAAAAAAAAATGCGATGTGAGGTCATGGTGGATAATAGGATTATGTAATTAAAATGGCAATAATTGCATTAGTTATTGGAGAAAAGTATTAATGTGATATTGATCTTGATAAAGTTGAAAAAATAAAAAGGTAGAATATTCAAGTGGAGGTTGGCCCAAATCCTAATTTTTAAGTAGTGGACAACTTCTTTGATTTTTCTTTTTTTTAAAATAATAATTGTGTGATATTTGAAATTTACTGACTTGATTAATTTCATGAAAATTTACATCATGACATTTCATTTTAGGAATTCTATAATACCTTCATTGAATCGCGCATAAAAATAAGAGAAGAAAGTGAAAAGCTATAACGTATAGTACAATTTCACATGAAACATACGTTTTTGAAATAGTGTTGTAAAAATTAGGTGTTTTATCTTGTGAAGCGACACAAAATTAATGTGCTTCATGACCATAAAGTGGGGCGTCTTCACAGAAGCGATCGCTTCTTGCAACGAAACGTGAATCATAAAGTGAGGCGACTTCACAGAAACGATCACTTCTTGCAATGAAACGTGAAGTAACCTAAAGTGAGGTAAAGTTAAAGCACTCGATAGTCGATAATAGCATTGTTCAAAAGATAAATCTATAAGACTGTGTGAAGGTTGATAAAATGACACATAAAATAAGAGAACATAAAATTAAAATAAAGTGTGAACTAGATCTATGTGATATAGTTCTTATGGTGGCTATTAAATATTAATACTCCCTTTGTCTCAATTTATGTGACACTTTTTATTTTTCGAGAGTCAAACAGTTTAAGTTTGATCGGAAATTTGCACTTGAAATCTTCAATTTTTTTGAAATGAAATTTATATATTTGTAAACTACGTAAAAATACTACAAGTCACAACAATTTCAAAATGTTTATAAGATCTATGAAAAATCTACGATCAAAGTTAGACTTGTTTGAATCTCGAAATTCAAAAAGTGTCGTATAAAATGGGACGAAGGGAGTAGTAGTTGTTTGACAATGAGTTTTGAGAGATTGACACTTTAGTATATTTAATAAAAGCACCCTTACAAGTGGGGTTTTGTGCCATTGTTATTCACATTATAAAATACAATAGAATAATATGCATGTTTATAATGTAATGTACTTGTGTGAAAGTGGGAGGACAAGGATTTAATTAGATTCATATATATCCCTTTTGCTAATGAATTTATCTAATATTAATTTATAGTTGATGCATTTTAATCATGGTTTATAGCATTCTTTTTAAAAAAAAAATAAAAATACATGGGGCATAGTGGAGCGGGAAATAGGTGAAGAAATTAAATACATATGAACATACAATTTTTTTTGGTTTTCTTTACAAAAATAATATAATCCAAAAACCACTTAAGGGGAAAAAATTACCTCACGAAACTTTTAATGTTTTTTTTTGTAAATTTTTACTCTTATGGTCTTATTTATCTCTGCAAGGTAAGAGTAAAATTGCATATGTATAATTTTTCTCAAATCTCATTACTAAAATACAACGATTATATTATTATTATTGATATATATTATATATAAACATCGAATACAAATAAATATTACATGCTTGTTAATGAGGACGTTATAGTGTTTTTAAGAATCAAGCAATTAATATATATTTGTGAAAATGAAAGAGATTTATTTCACCATCTAAATATTTTAAGAAATATTAATTTTGGCCCTACATTATTCAAACCATTGAATGCTACCAAGATGAAAGCGATTATTAGTGACAGGGTTTAAGATTTGATGTCCAAATACTATCAAGTTGTCCTTGACGAAAAGCACTTGTTAAACCGTAAAAATTTATCCGCATCAAATATTTATACTTAGGGTATATCGATTACGAGTTTTATAGAATTCATTAAATTTGACGTAAATTATTTTATTATATTTGAAAAAATCACTTATTATATATATAAATAATTTATCGAGAATCTGATTTTACATCAAATCAGTAAATACATGCAACATGACATGTGTTTGTATATTTATATTTATCACTATTCATGGTTAATTAATAATATCATTATTTCATCAAAATTATTTAATCATGATGAATTAAATTAAATTAGTGTAAATATTTCGTAAAAAGATATGTTTATCCTTGTGAAATTAAACTTCAACTTGTGTATATTAAAAAAACTAGAAAATTGGAATTTTTCTTCATCAAATGTTTGAAGATATTTCATGCATCTAAGGGATAAGATACAATTCAAGAACAAACAAATGGATGTGTGATAGCAAAAGGCTAAAATTGGGAATAAATATAATCATTATGGTGAAAATGACTTGTTTGTCTAACATTTTGTTTTTAAATTTTTTTAAAAAAATCCCATTCTTTTATTTATACACAAAAAAGAAAAAAAAAGTTTGGTTTTTTAGTGAATTTTTCTTCTTCAATCTATTAGTAATTCTTGTTAAATTAAATTTTTGTTCTTTATTGCTTTAATTTCATCTAGATATAATAAATTATAACCTTGCTTTAAAAATAGCTTAATTTTGGCCAATCTCAACTAATGATACATAAAATAAAAAATATCTCCTAATATATCATATGACAAGGGAGATATTTACTAACATACATATAGAGTCGAGTTTTTTTTTTAATTTTATTGCCACAAAGAAAAAAAATTCCTAATGTCCCATAAAAAGGTGGCAAGTGCAACAAGCTAATTGGTACAACATAGTACACAACAAAAAAAATTGGAACTTAGTCAATGAGCAATAAATCATGTGGACTCACCACTATAGACTACCGCTAAATAATCAAAAATCTCAAATTCGAGTCTTATGAATAACTTTGTCTTTAATCAAGACACAGCTAGATAGAACCTCATAAAGAGCTCCTTCCCACTGCTTTATCAAAAAAATTACATTATACATACATAAAATATATATATATACGAAGTTTAATTATTTTTTTATGTTTATATAATAAATATTCAATTTTTTTGATTTCTTCGTGTATTTACTTCTCAACATTTTAGTTCGTTTTAAAAAATATATTGGCTCCATGACTGCCTTAAATAGGAAGCACTTCCAATTTTAAGAAGTTACAATCTCGATGCTAATTAGATTTCAGAACGGATAATATTTGATTTAAAAGAAATTATATGGACCCAAGATAGAGACTTTTACCATATAAAATCACTATAAATCTTTGGGATTGTTACAAGGAAACATGTTTACTTTTAGCCATTTGACAAATTGTCTACCCATATAGTATAGTGTTAAGTGTTTCTTTATTTTCAATTAAAAGATTCTGATTTGAATTTTAAAAATGACGTTGTCTTTAATAGAAAATATTGCTCTCCTTAATTAAGTAATTTTTTTTAATATGATCAATCAAATTTCAAAATAAATATTGAACATCATATATAAAGCTAAAAGAAAAATCATGTAGCCTCGAGATAGAGACTTTTAACTCACAAAATCAATAAGAATCTTTAAGATTGCTATAAAGAAACATGTTCACATTCTTGTTATTGGACAAATTGTCTACTCAAATGTGAAAAAGAAAATGAAAGATTATGACTAGCTCACCTATAATAAGGATGTTAGTTGCTTTCACATTTAATACAACTAATAACAAATGGAAGCTAAATAATCAAATTATGATGCAATTTTATGACGTTATTATTGTAAGTAGATTTATGAAGTTTACTTAATTGCCTAAACAAATTCAATATTTAAACATGAGAAGTTTCATCTCGAAACCATTGACAGCTTTAAAAATACATTTCTACTTGACTAACTGAACTTAAAGACACTCTCGATCTTACAACATGAGTAAAATACACCCCTTAATTCTCGCCAAGTTTAGAGGTATTTTTATTGAGATTTAGAGAATAAACAGACTTTGGGAATTTTCCAATCTCATTCATCAAGCTTAATCTCAAAGATGAGAAATTTTCATCTATATACACATGTAATCTATGCTACTGTCAGTTAATGTACAACTGTCATTTCTTTAACTAACTCACTAACAAACTTTTGTAACTAACTATAACCAACTAGTAATAAGCAAAACAACTAATTAACTATCAGTTGATATTACATAATTAAACAATTAAGTAGATGATAAGCCACTATCTCCAATAATTTTCAACACTTCTTTCGGCTTTTTATTAAGAGTTACATGTCATACAAAAGTTTGAAATCACTTGTTATGTCTTGTTTTTTCTTTAAAAAAATAAGCTTAAAATTGAAGATCTTAGTTTAAAATATGAAAAAGAGTCAAATCTAATCTATAAATAAAAATAAATAAAAGAAATAAAAATAATTTTTTTTGGAAGTTCAAGTTTAAAATTCAAACTAGCAATGAAATTTTCGCCTTGTTCATGTGTAAAAGCAATAAACGTATTTTTCATGAACTAATAATGTGAAATTTATTTGGAACAAAAAATATTGCAAGTTCAAATTCAAAAATCAAATTAGCAATGAATTTTCATCTTGTTCACGGATAAGAGCAACAAATGTATTTTTCATGAACTAAACACGTGAAAGCTATTTGGAACAAAAATTATTGCAAGTACAAATTCAAAAACTCAAATTAGTCATGAATTTTCATTTTGTTCACACTTAAGAGCAACAAACGTATTTTTCATGAACTAAACACGTGAAAACTATTTGGAACAAAAAAATTTGCAAGTTCAAATTCCAAATCAAACTAGTAATGAAGTTTCACCTTGTTCACGCGTAAGAGCAACAAACATATTTTTAATGAACTAGAAGCGTGAACAAAAAAAATTTCAAGTTCAAATTAAAAAATCAAACTAGTAATGATTTTTCACCTTGTTTGCGCGTAAGAGCAACAAACATATTTTTAATAAACTAAACACGTAAAAGTTATTCAAAACAAAAATATTTGCAAGTTCAAATTCAAAAATCAAACTCGTAATGAATTTTCATCTTGTTCAGGCGTAAGGGAAACAACGTATTTTTCATGAATCAAGCACGTGAATAGTGAAAAATATTCCAAACAAAAATAATTACCAGTTAAAACTCAAAAATCAAACTAATAATGAATTTTCATCTTGTTCACGCATAAGAGCAACAAATGTATTTTTCATGAACCAAATATGTGAAAACTATTTGGAAGAAGAACTTTTGCAAATTAAAATTTAATCATTCAAACTAGTAATGAATTCTCATCCTGTTCACATATAAAAGTAACAAACACATTTTTCATGAGCCAAGTACACATGAAAATTATTCGGAAGAAAAACAATTGCAAGTTCAAGTTCAAAAAATTCAAACTAGTAGCGAATTTTCTCATGGTTCACACAGTAAGAGCAACAAGCATATTTTTCATGAATCAAACACGCGAAAATTACTTTCTGATAATAAATAATGATGAGACTCGAATATAAAATTTTTATATGTTTTGATATTTGTTAAAATGTGTGATTAACTAATTATATCATCTATAAATTCAAGATATTAAAAATAATACAATTTTATTTACTTAATTATATATGTCACACAAATGCATACTTAAATGCCAATGTAGAACCACCAAGGATAGTATCCCTTCATTTTAAACCGTGGTTTTAAGTTCAAGCTTTAAATATGACAAAAAAAAAAAATCCTCTTAAATGGATCCTACATATCAAAATTCTAATACGAATACAGAATACCGAATACCGACTTAAAAAAAAAACAAATGTATGAGCTTTTCATGCTTCTTGAAAGGCCAAATACCTAAAAGTCATGTCAATTTGATCAATTATCCCCCAATCCCCTCCTTGTGATAATGAAATTTATAATATCTTACATGATATATGGACAAAGATTTCTTAATCACACATTTTTTGAGAAAAAAGATATGTGGATTAGGAGGAGATTAAGGAGATCTAATCCTTAATTAGCACGTGGAACAACCATAACTTGCCAAAAAATATAAAATAATTTTATGCTTTCACGGATTAAAATTAATTAGGGACCACTAATTTAACAAAAATATTTAGGACCCATTTTTGGATATTTAATTCCCCAAAGTTAAGATATTTTCAGGTAGGAAGTAGGTTATATTTGGACTATTTTAAGTTTGGAAAAAATGTCTAATTTACATCTTTACTTTTAAAATAATTATACTTCTCTTTTTTTATCAAAAATTTAAATGTATCTCAAACCTAACAATCCCCTAATTCTAATTTTAATTATCCTACTTCACTTCAATAACCTATAGAATCATGAGTGATTAATGGACAAATCTAGCATCGAAAGTATGAATTCGACAAAATTTAATAATTTTGATCTAAAATATATCTCGAGAAGTTTATCAAAAATTTATAATATCATAAACTTTTAAATTCATATATAATTTCGAATTCTACATTCATTTCTGTCAAGATTTGTAGTTCACAAGTAAATTTTGGACGGGATTGTTTCAACTCATGGATATATGAATTGCACCCCTCAACTTGTTTGTTTTGGGTGAAGTCCGTCACAATTTTTGTTTTATTATTATTATTTTTACTAATATGAAATTTTATTCGTACACTTAATAATTTCTCCTTCAAATTAAGTTTCAGAAGATTCATCACCTTATGAACTTATATACGGGGATTAAGTATATGTCACACACATCATCGAAGTAATTATTGACACCAAAGCTAATATGTATTTTTTTGTGCGCGCATACGTCTCAAAGCTATAATGCAAGTAGTAAATCAATTTGCAAATAAACAAAAACAGTAAAGTTGTCACCATGACATCATTATATCATCTTCATATTCATCTCATACATAGGCTAAGATACCATATATCAGGTTTAATTAGTTCAAAGATACTTTTAATACATATGACGTGATATTAATCACTTTGAAACAAGCTCACATGTTTTCCTAGATTAAAAAAGAATCACACCTTGTATTTAACTTCGGATCTTCCTGATTCTTTCTTCTTCTTCTTTTTCAGCTATTAATTCGAGATTTTGTTCGTACAACTAACATTTTAACTCACAATATAAAAAAATATCATTCAACTAAAACAACTTTTTGATATTAGATAATTATATATTTTTTTAAAACTTAGAGAATACATCCAAATAAGGGGGGAAAAAAGAAATTACTTGGAAAATTCCTGGCATCTTCATCTGATTAATTAATTAATTACACCATCATCACTTAACCATAATCTTAAAAAGTAAAAAATAAATACTAACTAGCTTTTCATCAGAAATTAAGAAACATAAAACATATTAAAGTAATTTTTATAATAAGGTAGCAGACTTTGAACTTTCCTAGAACTTTCTTCAACAAATATCCAACTAAACTTCAAGCAAGATCTTATACACTGAAAACATTTTGACCAATAGCTCACCAACCCATTTATTTATTCAATTATTTTTTCAACCTAAATCTATTTTTATAACAACTTTGTTTATACACATGACACCCCACTCCCCTTTTCCGGAACGATAATATCCAAGTCACCTTGCGTTCATTCAAGTTCAGAATAGACCTAGTGTATTACTTTTGATTTATTTATTCAATTATTTTTCAACCTAAATTCATTTTTATAACAATTTTGTTAATACACATGGAACCTCACCCCCTTTTTCAGAGTGGAGTATCCAACTCACCTTACGTTCATTCAAGCCTAGAATAGACCTAATGTATTAATTTCGTTCAAAAGCAGTAAGGTTGGTTCCGATTTAATTTATGCATCCAAAAATCATTAAACTAATATAAAAAATAGATCTCGAATTTGGTAAATCAAGTGGATGTGGTAGAATTTTGAAACTCAAACATGTGACTTAACTTCAAATTGTAGATTTGCACATGCATCACTTTAAATGTAAAATTCGAATAAGTATCTATCTACTACCTCCCGCCATCATAAGTATTGAATAATCTTTTTAATATCGGATCAAAGTTAATCGCTCAACAATCAAGACTTCACACCATATTTTAAGAGAGCGAGGTAAAAGTATCACCCAAAACTCCTTTGTTGATATTAAATTTTCTTTACTTCTTTGTACAACTCCTTTGTTGATATTAACTTTTCTTTACTTCTTTGTATACGTTCACTTTATTATATTCCAAGTTTCTGGCTTTGTCACTGCAATCACATGGCTTAAGCTTCTTCTCCTAAAAGAAATTGTCATTAACTTGATAACAACCCTAAAATTATCCTAACAAAAACGACTCGAGCAAAATGGCTTCTCTACCTTCGAGTAAGGTTTGCATACATACCACCCTCCCAAGATCTTACATGTTGGATTACATTGAGTATATTGTTGTCGTAAAAAAGACTCAAGCCCATCCCTTTCACCTTTTGGCAAAAGATAACTTTTTTCTTTCCTTTAGTTAAATCAAATTTAATAAATACCACATGTCCACAACTATCAAAAGACATGGGCAAGAAAAACAAATCAAATTCATCAAAATGGTCCTCAAAAACTGCAGGTACAGTTTGCCAGTTGTAAATGATCCCACAAAAATCTTTTATGGTAGATTTTCACTTGCCAGTTATGCAAGAAAATGATACACAATATACAAATGAAAATAAGATTTCCTTTGTATATTGTGCATCACTTCCACCACGTCAATGTGACACTCTACCTCTACCTCTGAGTTATATCCCTTCCCCGCCTCATCGAGAAAAATAACTGACCAATCCTAAGTAAAAGAGTCAGAGAAACTCAACGCCACTATTCTCGCAAAATCGAATTTGGAATTTCCAAATTGTCACTTTTATGTGATTGACATAAGAATGACACTTTCACATACATAGCACAACTGAAGAAAGATTATAAAGTAGAAAGGCACAATCAGATGTCATGTGTCTAAACATAGATTTACAAGTTAACAAGAAAAATGTTTTAAAAGGTCCAGTTTATATGATCCAAATCTCCACAAACTAAATTATAACCAAGATGATTTGGTAGCACACAATATCATTTTACAATGGCTAGGAGAACCTGCATAGTCTCAAGGAAGACGTAACCGATATGTAATTTGCTGAATACAATCAAAGTTTCCAACTTTCAAAAGTTAGTCCTGCTTGGAATCATCCACTCCAACTGCCTTAGGTACAGGATGGGGGGCGCCAGAACTTGGTTCTTCTCCGGTAACCTGTTAGACACAATGTGTTTTGTTATACTGAGTTATTGATTAACGCAATAAATAAGATGGACGAAAGGATGCAACTTTAGTTCAAATGGCACAAAGATGAGTGTAGCCACCATTTCTAGAAGTTACTAATAGACTTTTTGTTCCATTGATAAATAAATGCACAAAATCTTTCTATTCCCTCTTCCACTTTTTCTTCCGAGTTATTCAAACAGGCCATAGATTGATCAGGTTTAGAAGCTCAAACTACATGTACTGCAATACTCTATTAGCAAATGGAAAATTTAAATGGGATGTCATGGAAACAATACCATTCACCAGGATTCTGAAATAGTATCCTTCTTTTTATTCCATAATTTAGTGACAATGTATGTCTATAGGTTCAAATAGCTATGAAGGTCATTAACGTCAAATAGTTAAGAAAACTAAAGTGAAGGTGCGATCTTTGAGTTTTTGACTAGCATGCAATACGTAGTAAAGGCATATCTAGAAACTCAGCTAGCTTTGCCTATAGACACCATAAACAGACTATTTTCCATAAACTTGAATACAGATTTGAACAAATATATTCTCTTTTATCATATTTTTTTTGACATAGGTAACTGTTATTCTCTTTTATCATATTTATGAAAAGCTTTTTAGCAAGTTGTGAAGACTCACTTATTCCTCACTTGATATCATATGCTCATACTACGTTGGAATAAAACAGCTTTAGGCATAAAGAAGTGCCAATCTGCATATTTTGATTTTCTAATGATCAATTATGCAATGAACATACACTACTACTAGTTGTCTCAAAACCCCCAAGAAAAGGTAATATCGCGAGGTGTCAAGATAGAATAAAGCATAATATATGGTAAGTTGTAGCAAGAAGCCAAGAATAAAGCTGATGCAAATTCAATGACTGTAGTTTTTTCCCTTTCTTTTTGATGACCTAGAAACCAGTTCAACTTTGAAACTCGGTGGCCCTGCCACTATAGCTTTCTCCATCTAAATACTAGACTTGGTTCAATATGTAGATTTCAAACTCGTGATGTGCGCCTACCAAACATCTTGTAGGGTATTACCTCCTGATGTCGAAAAGCAATAATGGCAATGCAACAACTGTAGTTCCGAGCAGAAACTTTTCTAGAGGTGCATGATATCGTTGTCAAGATGAATTGTGGTAGTTCAAGAGTAGAGCAAGCAGAGAATACTAATGGCAAATAAACAATGCACAGTCTCAACCTTATCCCTTGAGATTGGGAAGGTCATTGGTAGCTAGTTTGTGACAGATTGATCAACTCTACATAATCTGAGGATTTCCTGCAACAAAACTCCAGTCGGTTTTGTTGAACGTTACAATATGAATTTGGGAAAGAAAATTTGAAGTCAGGGAATTAAGTCCATAAATAAACAGGGGAAAGAAGATTTGAACTTTAACAAGTGTAGGGAACAAACTTGAAAGTGTGAATGTAACACGAAAGGATCATTGCAGTGGAGAGTCTCAAAAATGAAAAAGTGAGGAAGTTATTTTTCATTTCGATCAACAATTATTTTTTTAAAAAAGAGAGGGGCAACCCGGTATACTAAGCTCCCGCGATGCACGGGAACCACAACTAAATAGGAGCAGAAAAAGTTAAGGTCTAACATGTCTCTGGAGGACGTGAACCAAAATGCAGGAATTTTTAATTTTTCGGTAAACAGGGTAGTTCTACACTGTCTCCTCGGAGAAATATTTCAACCACATTGAGGGTCATATCTACAGCTTAATTTTATAAGAACTGAACACTTAAACCTCATCAAACGCATTACCAAGTACTGTGCAAAAGCTTAAACTCAAATGATAGACCATTGGAGAAGAGTGTTTCCTTTTGAACCTCGGGCAAATAGGAAATTTTTGATAGAAAACTTTCAGCATTCTTTTAAAAGCTGATTGGATAAGAAACAAGTCAACAACGACCCAGATTTTCTTTCCAAATATATATCGTGTTTCTTTATTTTTGTTTACGATTAAAATGAGAGAAATGGAACAAGAAGTATACACAGGAACCCAAACTGTGAACAAAGACTATGATTGAAGTTAAGTTCTTTTGGCGCTTTCTTCATTGTGGGTTAAACGTTTCATTCAACATTGTACTTTGGTTTCATGGTACTCAATATCATGAAGATCTGGAAGAGGAAAAGAAACAACCACAATCACCTAAATCCCCCCGAGTTCTAGCATCATGTGCATCAGAATGTCCTCAAAGATTCAGCATATTGATTTTTCAACCCATACTTCACACATTTAAATTCATCTTCAGAAAAATATAATGTTCTAAATGTTATCATCAAAAAATAGTAAAATACCATCGGGGTATTCAGACAATCACATGCACCATAAGCTGGTGCTTCCCCAAATAAAACAGTATTACAGGTACAAGGAGGTCATTAACTTCAACAAAAACAACTCTTTCCTGAAGAAAGCTAAACGATATTGCATTTCCTATATCCAAATTTCAAACAACTTGTTCACCACAAATCCAAACAAAAGATACATTCAACCACCCAAAACACACACATACACATTTATATCAATCATAGCATCAATCTAATTCGTTTGGTTGGCTATACGAATTTATTTCGCTTACTCAGGCATTGTGTGTAAGGATATACATGTGGGCACCAATGAATTTCAATCAAACACTCAAAGCAGCTTATTCAGGTATGCATGTGTATACATATACACACACAGGCACCAGTGAATTTCAATCAAACATTCTAACCTATATAATCTAGTTCATATATTTCCCAACAAGAACAAACTTTTCCAAGCAAGCCAACAAGTTGTGAAACAAAAATAGAGGCGGAGCCAAAATTTGAACTTTATGGGTTATGGATTCTAAGAAACGGCCTAAGTGTTAGTAACTCGGTTCTAAATTTAATTTTTGTACATATTTGATGATTTTTTAACAGAAATACAGAGTTTAGAACAAAGCTATTGGGTTTTACCAAACCTACCTATTATATGCTACCACTTATAGAAGCCCTAATAATCAAACTACTTACAGAATTATTGGGTTTTAGTAGCTTACAAATCTTTCAAGCAAGTCAACACTTTGAAACAAAAGTCACTCTTTACAATCAAAAAACTTAAAATACTATTGGGTTAGTAGCTCACATGTTTTTCAGCTCAACACGTCTGTACAAAAGATCACGCCTTTGCAATCAAACAACTTACCGAATTATTGGGTTAGTAGCTTACAAGTTTTTCAAGCAAGTCAACACTTTGAAACAAAGATCACACCTTCACAATCAAACACCTTGCAGAATTATTGGGTTAGTAGCTCACAAGTTTTTCAAGCAAGTCAACACTTTGAAAAAAAAGATCACATTTACAATCAAAAAACTTAAAATACTATTGGGTTAGTAGCTCACATGTTTTTCAGCTCAACACGTCTGTACAAAAGATCACGCCTTTGCAATCAAACAACTTACCGAATTATTGGGTTAGTAGCTTACAAGTTTTTCAAGCAAGTCAACACTTTGAAACAAAAGATCACGCCTTTACAATCAAACAACTTACAGAATTATTGGGTTATTAGCTTATAAGATTTTCAAGCAAGTCAACACTTTGAAACAAAAGATCACGCCTTTACAATCAAACAACTTACAGAATTATTGGGTTATTAGCTTATAAGATTTTCAAGCAAGTCAACACTTTGAAACAAAAGATCACGCCTTTACAATCAAACAACTTACAGAATTATTGGGTTATCAACTTACAAGTTTTTCAAGCAGGTCTACACTTTCAAAAAAAGATCACACCTTGAAACAACCTCTCTATAACCTCCCAAGGTAGGTGTAAGGTGTACACTCTACCCTCCACACACCCCACTTGTGGGATTACACATATGTTGTAGTTATTGTTCGTTTCAAACAACTTACATAACTATTGGGTTTAGTAGATCGCAAATTAATAAGCAAATCAACACATTTAAGCAAAAGATCACACCTTTATAATCTAACAAACTTACAGAATTATTAGGCTTATAGCATCTCCCAAGTTTTTCAAGCAAATCAACACATATAAGCAAAAGATCACACCTTTACAATCGACAACTTATAAAAATATCGGATTTAGCATCTTCCAAAATTTTCAAGTAAGTCAACACATCCAACCAAAAGATCAACATCAACAACAACAACATACTCAGTGTCGTCCCACAAAGTGAGCTCTCGGGAGTGTAAACTATCCACAAACCTTACCCCCTACCTCAAAGGTAAAGAGGCTATTTCCAATAGACCCTCAGCTCAACACATCTAAGCAAAAGATCACGCCTTTATAATCGGAAAAAAAAACTTACAGAATTATTGGGTTTAGTAGCTGATGGTTTAAAAGGACAAGCAGGAGGTGCTCTTTCTGGTCTCTGATACTCCTTCCCCATCATTCTATAAACCTTCGCCTATAAAATCCCCAAAAAACACACATAAAGCACAAATTAACACTATAAACATCAAAATTAACCAATTAATTAAGTTTTTAAAGGATCTTACCATGAGAATATGGAAGAGAACAGGTAATAAATTAACGATCGGGACTAGGAACAGCGGTATTAAGCAAGCTACACAAACCTACAATTTTTGCAAAAAATCAAATCAAATCAAATTAAGAAAAGGCTAAACATAATTAATGGAAATTGAATAAAGGATTTTGGGGAAACTATAGATTTTGATTCTTACCATTTTTTTCAGATTATACTTTTTCTTTTGTGTTCTTGATTTCTGGTTTGTTTTTCTGTGGAGAAGAATATGACTTTTGTCTACTTTCCGGGTCAAAGAGTCGACTTTTGAATGAGATCCAAAAGGCTTAGGGGCGAAGCTGGGTCGGGTCGGGTCGGATATGAGCGGATCAAAAATATGTTTGGCTAAGCCCATTCAATAACTAACAAATTTCATAAGCTAGGTAATTTATGAGATACGGTTAAATCTCTTTCTAATAATCGTATTTTTGTGAAAATATCTTATTATAAGTTATTATTGTTTTTCTGAATTTATTTTTTCATGTTATGTTATATTATATGTTTTGTATAACGATATTTTGCTACAATAGACTAATGTTGACAAATTTCATACAAAACTTGTTTCCTCTTCCACTTGGAGGAAGAAATCCAATTTTTACAATATATATTTTTTAATGTTTAAATGTTATTTTTATTAAAATAGATATTGTATACATGAGATGGTATAAATATGAGTGTGTCAGTGAGTTAAACATGTCTTGGTTATGAATTGATATGAATAAAAGCAAAGCTAATATTTTAAATTTTATGAATTCTAAGTTTAAAAGATTATCTTTAGAGATTTGATTTATCTAGTGTTCTTTTGTTGGGTTATGTTAATTTATCTCCTCTTTCCCTTATGTAAATTGCAAATTATTACCTATGCATGTACTCTTGAGATTACTAACTACTATTGCAAATTAATTTTTTTAGATTTTTATATGGAGATTGAGGATTAGTAAAATATATTTTTGCATCATTTTGATTTAGGTCTTCAAAAAATATATGTTTATTCTGATTAAAGAAAGTGATCCGAATTAATTGAATTTTAAAATCGCTAATGAAATTGGATAGAACAAATACTTACAAATTCACAGGGAAGAGAAAGAGATCATAAACGAGAACAAATAAATATCAATTCACTCACAAAAATATAGAATTAGTTTAAATCACAAAGCTAAAAAGCTCGGGGGGGGGGGGGTAAAGTATGGG
>NW_006239101.1:702441-756836 GCF_000226075.1 Solanum tuberosum | reverse complement strand
ATTTATATATAATTTATAAATAAAAAAAAAAAAAAGAAAGGGGGGGGGGGGGGGGGGGGGGGGTTAATAATGGTGGGGTAATGGTGAAAATCATTAAGATGGATTAAATTGGAAAGTTCGAATAGTTTCTCAAGTTTTTTTAAACTATTGTACTTTTAAGTTTAAGTTCATGTGATAAATAAATTTATTTAAATTACACGTATAAGTATTTAATTGGTTTATATGACGTGTATGTTTCACGTACTTTTTTCGTTATTTTTTTTTATTAAAACATTGTTTAAATTATACGTATAACTATTTAATTGGTTATTAATGTGTATATTTCACGTTTTTTTACCTTTCTCTTAAACTAAAAAATTATTTAAACTACACGTGTAATTATTTTCTTGATTCATCTGACGTGTCTATTTCACGTACTTTATACTGAAATTTCATTTAAATACAAGTACTTTATGCATACTTTCTCCAGTCTCTTTTTACTAATAGTTTGTTTAAATTCTCTGTGTAATTATTTAATTAGTTCATTTAACATGTATATTTCACATACTTCCTCCATTTCTTGTTTATTAATCCAAGTGAACTATACATCCTTCTTAAGATATCATTTATTAAGTATTTGACGAAGAGTAAAATTTCGTGATAATTTTTTTTTTTTTATACTTGAAATTGTTTCATTTGAGACGAGAGTCTCTCGGAAATTGTTTTTATATTAGTGCCATTTTTATCATTTTGTATATAGTAAAATGAAAAGTTAAAAGGCGTTTCAATTTGCGTATTAAAGAGAGCGTATTCCCTCCCTTTTTTATCCGGCACTCACTTTGTAGTTTGTTCCCAAAATTGAGCAAAAATTGGGGGAAAAAAGGAGAGCCGAAGCGGTGCATAATTTAACGGCAATGGCCGGCGACAGTGACGGTACAGATCCCGATTACGAGAGGTTTCTCCGTCAAATCGGCGCCGCCGCCGACGAGAGTGAACTCGCCGCCGGTGACATTATTTTGTTAGAAGATGGAGAAGAAGAAGAGGAAGAAGAAGAGACGGATGAAGACGAAGAAGAAGATGAAGAAGAGGAGGAGGAGGAGGAGGAAGAAGAAGAGTCGAGTACTGGAAGGAGGACGTTGCGTAGGGTTTTGTATGGAAATCGTGGTGCTGCGAGAATTTCATCTCCAGAGCGGGTGATTAATGTTGAGAATTTGGATAATTCTGCTGTGGAAAGTGGAGATGATACGAGTAGGAGCAAAGAAGGGGAAACGGCGTCGCAGAATGCTGATAAGGAAGAAGGCGGTGGAAGCGGTGTAGGAGAGGAGTGGAATCGAAGTGAAATTGATGGTTTGTTTTGTTCTATTTGCATGGAAGCTTGGACAAATGACGGTGAACACCAAATTTGGTCAGTAATTTACTTCCTTGTACTTCAATGTAGATAATTTTTTGTAATCATGATGAACGTCAGTAGCAAACAACCATCAAACATATGAATCCACAGTATCTACTCTCCTGAATTTGGAACAGTATTGATTTTGAAAAAAATAGTTGTACATATTATAAGATTTTATACATAGCTAAGGATTGCAGATTACAGTTTACAATAGTAATGTTGAGTTCCGGCTTAGCATAACTGAATGTGCTACGCCTGTAAGTGAGTGTAGAGCCATCTACATTCAATAGACAGACGAAAAGAAGCCTCAGGTGAATGATATAGCACAATGTATGTTGTTTCTGCTCTAGAAATCTGTTTTTGTTCTGTATTTTATTTGTTCTCAAGATCTTTGAAAATATTGTTTTAAAACCTTCATCTTATCGAAAAAAAGAAAAAAATCAGTTTAGTTCAACATGTAAAAGGGAAATAAGATTTGTAAAAACAGCGGTTTTTTTGAAAACTTGAGCAAAGTGCTATAACCTCGAAAGAAATGTTAGATGTTGTAGAAGACTTCTGTTTAGTTTTCCTTGAAGATGAAAAAAATTCATACTAAACTTAGGTCAGTGAGTTGTGTTACAAAATTTAGGAGTTTGTTTCAATTGGCTTGATTGTAATACGTATTCATGCAAATTCGAATAAATACTACATGGCTGGCACATGTCTCTTTATGGATTGAAAGGAACAAAGATGTTTTGATGGTGGCTGTAACACATGTCTCCTCAAGACAACTTTATTAACACTATAGATGTCTTTTGTATTTATGTAGCTGGCCCAATGTGTCCCTTGTAGATTCCTCTAACAAATTTTTGCACCTTATTAACTCCTTGGTCTTAGAATGGCCATGTACGCAAATAAGCTAATTCAATATCTTTTGTAACCATACTACTCTTTTGCATCTTCTTGATGCTTTCAGTGAAGCTTTTTTACTTCATCTAAAACTATCATCACCCTCCCTATTGAAGCACTTGGGTTTTCTGTTCTTTTGACAAGTGACAGTTGAATGATCATGGTTCACATCCTACAAATGGTGCATAAACATAGAGGATGAATTGATGGAAGGTTGTTTGATTTTGTTTGTGGATGTTCTGCATACCATGCATTGGTTAGTAGGTGGACAAATATCATGATTTAAGGTATCAAAAGGATATGAAGTAGACCTAAAATACATGGAGAGCAGTTGTCACTAAAGTCTTATCATCTCTTGAAATCAATGTGGTTAGAGCTAAAAACATACAATGTAAATAAAAGACTCATCCAACTAATTAAAATTATGGTTAGAGACTTGCATTTTTTTGTAATCATGTCATCAATTATATTAGTAAAATGGCCAAAAACGGCCTAATACAAGTATACCAAAAAGTAAAGAACCTACAAGGCTACAACACTACATGATTCTCTACAAAAGATGCCCAATCCTCTATACAACCCGGGCATGTTACCCGGCATTAAATGGGTGTGCCAAAGCCCAAAAATCAATAAGGGATTGGAGGCTACTCCTCAACTGCCCAAAAATCAACTCTACCCCTTCAGAAGCCCTCTTATTTCTCTCTCCAAATGATCCATATCAACGCTAAATGAACGACATTCCAAGCTCTACACTTTCTCTTTCTTCTTCCAGTTTTCCAGCACAACAACATTTCTTTCACAGATCTAGGCATCACCAAAGTTAGATACTTACATGTCACTGTAGGGACAAGTTTGGTATTTTACAGAATTTTTAGTTTGAGAGAATTCTTGACTTGACGCGAAACATGACTTATTTTAGTAATGTAATGATTCTTGACCCAAATAAAGTTGAACGTATATTGATAATCCGTACAGTTGACCAAACTAGTGAAGTTGAGGTTTAGCTGATTGATTGATAGATATACGACTTATAATTGAAAATATATTTTTCAAGTGTTAATACTTCCATTGTCTTCCGGTGTCTAATCTTTTGCAGCTGTCTTCCTTGTGGGCATATATATGGTTTGTCGTGTATCAAAAAGTGGTTGAAACAAAAAGGAAGGTTAGGAAAGGTATTTCTTATAATAATTTGGTCCTTGTTTTATACAATATTTGAAGATCCTATTTCAGTTCATCCTTCACATTCTTTCTTTTGTGCTTTTGCAGTGCCCCCAATGTAATAAGAAATGCACAGTGAAGGGTATTCGAGTACTTTATGCTTCTCGACTTCATGCTGTTGATGAAGAACTTCAAAAGGTCGTAATTTGACACTTATATCTTGAACGTTGCTCCATGAGATACTGATCAAACTCCTTCCTCTTTTGCAGAAAATTAGGTCTCTTGAAGCCAGTTGTTTTTCTCTTGAAAAAGAGGTGAGGAAATAATGAAGGTTTTAGATTTAGTCAGTGCGTTCTCCTGATAGAATTCAGGTCTAACATCTAAATGAATATTCACAGTGGAGACCTTCAAGGTTTTCCATGTAACCTACACAAACTACTTGAGGAAAACATATCAGACTGACCTAACCCACCAACCCACACCTTCAAAAAAAGAAAATAAAAACAATAGGACGATGGTCAGATGGTTATCTTTTCGCGTCTTCGGGTGAGATTTTCCTTTGCTCAATTTAAAAAGTAATAGTGCAGTTAAAGATATTTGTTAGTTTTCAAATGGACAAAGTTGCTCAAGATTCTATAAACTTGACTTATGTTTGTGGAAACTTCTTATATAGTTGTTATAGGTTAGGGCAATTTCTCTCAGTTTCTTAGTTGGAAACACAAGGAGAAAGATGAATCTCTGTGATGAAGTTGCATTAGCTTTTGCAATCATCTAAAATTAAACAGAAATATATGAGATAAACATAATTCCCCTCCCTCATAACGTTTCAACTGTACCAAAAGGGAAAGAATAAATGCCTTGAATTGGAGAAGAAAACCAAAACTTTAGTTGCCCTTACCTTACTCTACCTTGTACCTTCTTCACTATGTAAATCCAAAATTGTTTGCTTTTAACAGCTAGCTTCTTTTCTCTCTGTATGGGTATTCAAGTCATCTGTCACCTTATGCTTGGTTGGGTAGCAAATTCACCCTGGGTTAGCTGCAGCAATGATACTTCTGCTTTAACCTGATTTTTGAAAACTTTGGAAATGCTATTAAATTTTTCCTTACATGTTCTCATGGTGATTATAAGACCACATTGAATATGTGCAGTGCACTGATTGGTGTAAGAAAGAAATTGAGTGGAGGAGGAGAGAAGCTGAGTTACATAAGCAAGTGGAGCACCTCAAAGAGGCATGTCTCACCTTGTGTGCTATTTCTTCTGTGCTTCTTCTTTGCACCGGCCTCCTTTAATGCATCTATTTAGTTTGGTTGGAAGTGTAGTTTTTTTTTTTTGTTTTTTTGTGTGGGTGGGTAGGTGGTGGATTAAATTAAATCATTTCCAGAATCACTTCTCCAGTTTGTTGGGTGTCCCCCATGCGTATTGCACTTTTTAAGTGAAATTGTTGCTAATATAACACCCATTGTAAATTTTGTTTAAGCTTTTATTGATGGTCTGCAGATCTAGCTGATTTTGCCTCTTCATCCATATTTTTACTTATTGCTTTCCCTTGTTTGAAAATTCACCCTTTTATTAAATTAGTTGCATACCTCTTCCTGGAGGACCAGATTGACTTCGGTGCATTTTCTGTAAAACATATTATGGCCCTCTTTTTCCTGCCAGCATTCCCTTTTAACTTTCTTCAGAATATGACATTTTTCAATGCCTTTTTGGTTAAATCAGGTACTTGTTTTGGCTTTTTTAGAAACATTCTTTAATGTGTGTGTTCGTTCCCCTTTCCTAGTTTAGTCTTTCTTCTTTGGTTTTTTTTATTTTTTCTGTAGTTTTTTTGGCTTGAGAAAATTTGGATAACAAGTTTCAGTGCAATGGTATAGATATCTCTGTTAACCTTTGTTCATCAAAGCAGCATATTGCTTACTGCATATCTGTTCTTTGTAGAGAACAACTGAGGGTTCGACAACTGAAATGCAAAGCAGGTCATCTGTACGCATTTTTGGTAAGCTTTCGATGAGAAATTTTTGCTTGGGGTTATTGAAAATATTGGCAATGTTGTATCATTGTATCAAGCTGATGTTCCAGTACCTATCTATGAGTGCAGGATGCAATATCAACGACAAATCTGAAAAACGTGAATATGCGAATAGTTTTCTTTTGCAGGTTTGCCATCTCCTCTGCTCTTGTCAACTGTGAAAATTGAGCCATAGGCGTTGTGTTTCTTTTTAAGGTTGACTTCTTATAGCAGCAACAGAGAAATCATTACTCCTTTATCCATTGTTGCTCCACATTTAGTGCAACTTGTGTACCTGATAGTATCAGCAGAGAAATCATTCATCCTTCATCCATGGTTGTTCCACATTTATTGCAACTTGTGTACCAAGATGACCGAGAAAATAGTACAGGCTGTTCTGTCCCCTTCCTGCTTATTGGCCTAAACATGACCTTTATTTTCTCTTACCTCTTTTTTCATACTGGTTTTATATTGGGAGTGAACTGGCATATGTTTATCAAATTCACCCCATTGGCTGAAGTTTAGTCGAGTTAGTAACCTTATGTTTTATCTATTTGTAGAAAGAGATTCAGATTGATGGTGCTCGCCTATTTGATGTGGACATCAATGGTGAGAATTTGATGATTGCCAGAAGGCTCTCTGGAATGGGAGGACAGCATATGCTTACCAAAGTAAATTTTATAGGTCACCTTATTGGAATTCTCTGAAGGTTTGCGGTCTGCATTTGTCTTTCAACTTTTTTTACTTTTGCATTTTGCAGATCAGTCTGTTGCCCCCGCATGAAAGAGAGGACATTCTGCTTCCTGCGAGCATGAAAACTATCAAGGACTTGCATGTTTCTCCTCATGATAGAGTCATACTCTTGGCTTCTTTAGGGAAGAAGTTGTCAATTCTTAGGTTGATAACCTCCCCCAAGTTTCTGCCAAATAATTGCTGTATAACAGTAAAATATACTTTACTTGATTGAAAAATTTCTGTGTTAGTTTCCGTATTGTGCTCCCCTTCTGGGAAATATCTTATTTATTTGTTCTCTTTCTTTTTGCAGTTCTGAAAACAACCATACTGTTCTGACATACGACTTACCGGTAATAACTCTAGGCCTTCTTTTTATAGTTGCCTTTTGCTTTCACTTGTTGAGTTTGTGTAAAGCTAAAATTTCCCCAGAGTTGTTGGATATTGTATTAGATATTTTGTTTTGGTTGATAAGCTCTTAAATTCTCTGTTCGAATGATTGTTCATTAGATTTATAATTCTTATGGAGGATATTTTCTGTACTTTTACGCACTTTATGGTAAGTCGGTAATTGTTAAGGCCTCACGAGTCCCTTATTTTCACAGTTAAATTTACAGAGTGACCTATTAGATTTGGGTGGACCTTCACTATCAGCATCAGAAGACGATCTTTAACACCCACCTATTCATCTTGTGGAAGTGCTACTTTCAATTTAGTGATTTACAACTTGAGAGTTGACAAACAAAACACAATTTTCTTTAGAATAGCAATTAGCTTTGCTCTACCCTATCCTCCTAATACATAGACTGCAAAACTCAGTTATATAATTTTTTTGTTTTCGTCTTATCTTTGTGGTTGATTATAATACTAAAGCCTGTTGAATTTTTCAAAGTTAAATACATCCTGCCTGCTTCATCATTTGTCTGGACAATGAGATTGTGTTTTCTCCTTGTCATCTAGATGTTGGTAGGTTACAGACAGTGTACTTGGAATTATAGTAAAAATTTTGTGGTTAAGTCTAATTGGAAGATTAGGAGTTTTTCAAGTCCAAGGCTGCTTTAAATTGTATTTAAATCTATGTAAGTTGTCAAGTAATTGAAAGAAGTTTTAAGAGCCCTGGGAACCTCGTACAATCATCAAAGGTAATTTCATGTTTAAAACTTTACCAGGTTAGAAATGCATATCCTGAGTTGCAAAAAGCACTGCATTTGCATCATGCCCCCAAATGCCCTGCTGCTATGATTTTTTAGATCAATTGCTGTGTCTTCGACTTTTTTTTCTCAGTGATGTGCTGCTTCATGATAATAATCCTTTTGTTACTTTTGTTATTTTCCCTCCAATTTTGTGACTGTTATTTGTCCTTGTATGTAGGAAGCGTTTGTTGCTAATGGATAGAGTATCACTTTTGCTCTGAACTTCTAATGATTGGCCAAAGTTAAATTGATTCTTCCTTTTTTTTTTGGTCTATTTGGAAATGCAGACTGTTCCTTGGTCATGTGCGTGGGATGCCAACAATTCGCAGTACATGTATGCCGGTTTACAGGTCCTAACACATAATCCATCTGTTGGAAAATGGTTGCCTCTTTTCATTTTTTGCGAGTCAAACAAAGTAATGTTTGACTAATAATTCTGAATGATTTCTCTCAGTATTTGATATGGCAGGAAATTACAACTTATGGTTCTTTTAATGTAGTTATTTTTTTTTTTGAAATTAGCTTTTAATGCAGTTTCTAAATACGAATGAATATATATCTAATATAGCTTGGAAACTTGCCAAGTAAAGAATCAAAAGTGACTAGCAAGTTGAAATTGAGGGAGCATTTATTTGTTTTCATTAGTTAGTCTATCTTTCAGTTTGGAGACCCCGTTGTTATTTATCCAAAAGAAAAATTAGTTAGTATTTTTCTCTGACTATTTTTAGTTTTGTTTTTGCAGAATGGCATGGTTTTGCAGTTTGATCGGCGTCAAACTACAAGGCCAGTGGAATCTATGATGGGGTTGACAGGAAATCCTGTTCATACTGTGCATTCCCTTACATCTCCTACACTTGGTGATGGCGTTAGAAGTGTTCTTTCTGCATCTTCAGTAGGCTTGTGCCACTGGAACTTTGGTAGTGGTAACGAAAGGTGAGTTCTAGTATGTTTACTTCTTCGAAATTTCTGCTTCTTGAGGTGAATAAGTTTTTCCTTAATATCTAATATCTTATGAGCTGCACCATCCCTAACTGTAGCTTTAGAACTGTTAGGATCCAATGACTCTTTGCCGAGTAACTGCCTCAAGAATATTTGCACCTTGGAATATCTCTCAATAGATTATTCTTGTACCTTGGCACTTTTAATCATTAACTAACTGCAAATTTAGATCTCAGCAATATTCTCAAAGTAGCCTAACTGAAAATTAAGATCTTAGGGATATTCTTCAAGGAGACTGCATTTTCTGGTCTCTGAGTATATTTTAGGTACTCATTCATCCTGTTCAAAAGATTGAAGTAGATACACTAGGGGATAGTATAGAAGAAAGAAATGGTTGAAGGCATTTAGTTGACCATTTTTCCAGATTTTGTAGAAAGAGATATTGCTTAAGAAGGTGCAGGTTGTACTCACTATATTTTTTTTGTAATAGTTTACATATTGTGGTGAGATTAAGAGTGATTGTGTTCAACACAAATTGCTGCTCACTAAATAGTCCAGTTGGTTATTGAGTTATAGGTTCTTGAGAATGTAAACTTTGTTATGGAAAAACAGTTAAGTTGCTAGTATGAAATGGTGATCCAATAACTCAAAAGATAGGTCAGAAAAATGATCTTGTAGATTATCTTCAGACAGCGTCTCAGTGAATGATACAAGGGAGGTGATTGATTATATTTTGTTACTTGAAGTTGTTTGTTATCATGTTTCGCCTTTTCCTGATAGAAATAAACTTAAAGTTGTATGGTTCAGACAATTTGTCAGTCTGGTTTAAGAGATACTCTTAAATCTTAATCAGAACAACTACCTTCTCATCTAATGTCAAGGATCTAACTTGGTCATTGATTTTTTGTTGACTTAGTTTATTGTGGAGACAGCATGAATTTATGTCTTGATATTTTCACAATCTGAAGCCATGGCAAGGCTTTACTCCTTAGTGTTAAGGGTTGCTAGGAAGTATCATTTTCTTTGTAACTGAAGTCCTCCATGGACCAGTTGATGGACTGGAACTCGTTGGATAAATAAGCCCTCCCCTCTACCCTTCTTCACTTAAGTGCTACGCTTTTGCATGTGGCAAGGTTTGAACTCGTGAAGTGTGGTTAGCCCATACAATAATGTGCTATGCACTTACCACTACACCAAAGCTCTGGAATTGGTTTGCTAGGAAGAATCTTGAAGTAGTTGCAAAGAACTTTCACTACTTGAGTTGTCAACAGTACAATCTTACTTTTTATTGTTGAGGACTTTAACCTTGTTAATCTATTATGGTCCTTGTTCACAGTTCAATCAACTATTTCTACAAATATGTGGGGTATATAAAGCTTTTTATGGGCAAAAGTCACTGCTTTTTCTTGAGAGAGAAGCTCACTGCTTTTTAATGCAGAACTTTTTTTGCTCATATGTCAACTGTTTTCTGATTTTCGACGTGCTTGCTCTAGTACTAGAAATGATTGCTTTCCTCATAAATTGTTTGAATATGCATGGGTATGTCCAGAATCATGTTAAGAGGAGTTGAGTAGTTGGCGGGACAGATTTAAGTGATAAGAGTGTCAATTACATGGATGTAAATCGTGCAGGGATCAACTATTCACTTTTTAGTTTACTTTTAAATTTTAAGGCTGGTCTGAGAGATTGTTTATCGTGAAGCTCTACCATATTGTCCACTAATGATAAGTGATGAGAACTTCTAAATGATAGATGTAGATCATGCCGGGACTAAATGTCTGTTTAGTTGACTTTTCACACTGGTCTAAAAGAGTGCTTTAAATGTTTGACTATGCCCCAAATCTTCTTTCAAGGAGTTTAGGGGCAGAGTGCATCTGATATACTGAAACAGATTGTAGCTGGATCATCTGTATGGTTTTGGTGACTTATCAAGCTGGTTTAAGAGAGTTATCTTGAAGCTCTGTGATATTCTCTAGTAATTTTTACGAATTCCATGTTTATAATAGAGTTTCATTTATCACTGAAGGCCGTGCTTGGTCCCTGAGTCAGAGAATCAAGGAATCTGTATATCTCTCGCTTGTGGAGATAGAAATGATGACATAGTTGCCTCTTTCCGTCCTAAACTGGAGATCTCTGGTGACATGGCTGCTTCTCAAGTATTGCCCACTCCAGTTTCTACAATGGAGCAAGCAGTATACGGCTCTCATGTTCTTTACAGGAGAGTTGGCAGCAGATACCAGAAGTTAGGAGTTTCTTGTGCCAAAGTTAGTGGCATCCGACTTCCAAAAACTGCTATAATTGATAGAGGGAAGAAGAACCCCATGTTTGCCTCTGGTGATGACGCAACAATGGAACTGGTCTTACAAGAATTGCCATCTTTAAATGTGGCTCAGCGTATTAAATCTCTGAACGGCCCAGTTCGCGATGTTAGGTATGCACGCCTCCAAAATTCGATATTGCTGGGTTGTTTGAGTGAGGATAAACTGCTGCTTTGCTCACATAAACTCCAATGAGAAAAGGTAACTTTTCATAGCCTCTTTGCTGTATTTGATTGTTTTAGTTATGTTTGTGTTTACAGTCCGAAAATCTTTCTATTCTTTCTGCTTGAGAGAAATGATTTGCTATTGGGTGCATTAAAGTTTTGCCTGCATGTTTCAACTAGTTCATTAGAACTCCAAATTTGGACTCTTGGCGATAGAACGGTTCTCCCAGATTCATGTTTGTAACCTATTTTATGTACTGCTGGAGTATTTTTGCAACAATTGGGTGTTTAGCTAGTTGTCAGTAATGTGCTACTTTCCGGTCAGTTTGATTTTGAAGTTTATTGCAGGTGGCTCCGAAGACTCGTTAAATCACCAGTATGCTGGATGCTTCATGTGACCAAAATTTTGACTGTATAGTTTAGCATCTAATGGGTGTAGAGATGGCATCTTTTTCTTTTGGTAGCTTTAGGACCCTGCTGTGAGTTTAGGTCAGAGAGAGTAGGCAGGTTGTAGAAATGATATATTTAATAATGCCGTGTAAGTTCTGTTCTATACACTGTTAGTGTATGTGTAATTTATTTATTTTTTGGTAAGAACTAAGAAGTATATGTGTAACTTATAACATAAGGTAAAGTTGACCTGCAACTGTAACGATAGATAAATCTTCTTATCAAGTTTCATAGAGTATACTATCAATATCTTCAGTCATATAAATTTGTGTTGTATTTTATAAAGTTCCATTTTGTTGTGAGGTTTGTTTAAGATGTTATGCCAGTCTAGAAGTGTGTAGATCTTATCTTAACCATGGGTGGATATTGGGTTCATCTAACCTAATACTTCAATTGCGCAACATAAATATTTACTAAATCACATAAATAGTAGGTATGAATGCGTTACTTTAGGAATATAATGGATTTAATTCTACAAGTTTTGCAAAAATTAAATCCGACCTGCCGGATTCGAACCAGCGACCTAAAGATTACAGCCACTACTACAGTCTTCCGCTCTACCAACTGAGCTAAGGTCGGATTGTTATGTAAATTCTCACGCATATATATAATTTAATGGGTGTTATATTTTTCAACTATGATAATTGAAGCTTACTAGTTTCTGCAATAACTTTAAGTTAATAGTACATTAATAATTAGATTTACAGGCAAATATTAATACTAAATCTACGTAAATCAATAATCAACCTTCTGGTTGTCCCTTTTGATGGCCTTTTTTCTTTTTTACTTTTGTTCTTACATTGGAGGCACTAATTCACTCTACATTTTGGTGACATTGACATGTTAGGAGCCAATTGATTGTTTTTTGTCTCTTGTCTTTTAGATCTCTCAAATACGTATTGACTAACCACAAAAACCAAATATTCTGTGAGATCTCATAGTGTAGGTTGGGGAGGGTAGAATATACGTAAATCTCACTTTTATCTTTTAGAAAGATCCTCAGCTCAAGTGAAGAAAATCAAAATAATAATATTAAGGGAAAATGGCATATGAAAAACATGTCAACTCATAAGAAAGTAGTGCGGATTATATATATATATATATGCAAGGAACTGTAACATCGATCAACAATAAGGTGCAATCACCTAAACCTAATACTATTACAATGATAATAGGTATTAAAAGCTAAAGACTACATGAATAGGCTAATACCAAGTCAAAAAACTATGTGAATAGGTTAACACTAAGACAACACTCGGCTGCCTACTAACCTTCTCCCCTTATTTGCGACCCCGCAAACTCTCCTATCGAAGGTCATGTTTTCGGTAAACTGTAGATGTATTATATCCTATCTAATGATCTTTCTTCAATACTTCTTCGACCTGCCTTTGTCTCTCCTCGTCCCCACTATCCCTAGCCTTTCAGACCTCCTCATACGGATATCTGCACATCTTCTCTTTACATGTCTAAACCATCTCATCTTCCCTTCCCTCATCTTGTCCATCATTCCCGGGCAAGACTACCTATTGCTCAAAAAGAATATAAAAAGTGGGTAGCAATGAATAACACATCTATTATATGATATTGGATTATGGCCTATACCTAAAGTCGAAATATAAGAATTGTAATTTATAATTTTTATAATAGTTTCAAAATAAAATTTGAGTTTATAATAAGATATTTCATGAATTTTTAATACATGTATGATTATGAACAAAAGTTATTAAATTTTAGTAAACTCATAGATAAAAGCTTTGGATTCGTCCATGACAATAATATATACCCTAAACAAGAAGGGATAGTAGACCTATCATTTCAAAACACAATTATAAGCTTATTCAGCTTTTCCCTACGTGGATAATTCTTTCAACTCCACCACACATTATTGGCCAAAAATAAAAAGAAGCATAAATTTGTTATTAACTTATTATATAATAGTATCAAATTTTAGAGGTACTCACTCAAGGCAATATTTTATCTTTTCATCAAAAGTTGTGTTGTAAACTCATAGGGTCTGACTTCATCATAATTCATAGACTAGCCATATAGGTATGGGGTAATTAACCAATATCTTGGTCGTGTGGTAAGTATTTTTTTCATTCAGTTCGAATTTTGGATACAAAATCATTTCTATGAGGGAACGATTACACCCAAAGTAAAACTTTTCAACGTGAATTCCAATTAATCGCACTTCAAAAAAGATACTAAGCATCAAATTAAATTAAAAAAAAACAAAAAATAAATGAATATAGGATTGGATCATATCAAGGGGCAAACCATCCTTGATCCTATACTAATCTTTTATTTGTTTATTTATTAAAAAGTTGATATCCTTTGCTAAAATTTTTTTTCTCATTGCTACTAGGTCATTCTACTAGTAGCCATGGAAATATTTATGGGTCATTCTATATAGTAGGACACTGAATGTTATTACTATATTCCATGTGCAAACTGTCACAGTGGTCACTGCCCTCAGCCCTACCAACTAAACAAACATACTTCTGCTCTCCTAAAAAAACATACTTATGTTTTATTTTTTATTTTTTTTAAAATCGACGTTTATCCACCTCAAAATAACTTCAGATATACAGTATTTAAAATTACATGTAATTAAACTGAACTTTAGTCATGTAAAACTTTAGAAACTGCAATGTTTGAAGTTTGGGGAACTTATTTACTGCCACTAGTTTAGGAGTTAATTACTTAGATAAACTCTAGTTTGCAATATTACGTATCTTACTAGATTTTGGTGTAATTTGTTCAAATACGTTCAAATACATTCGAATACATGTATCTTCGGATACATGATATCAAAATTAGGTGTAATTTGTTCTAGTATCTTACTGGATTCACATGTATCTGGGATACATAACAATCCTCCCTCACCACTCTCCTATGTATATGATATCCAGATACATGCGAATCACACTAGATACAGACAAATACATGTATGTAGTGTGATTCGCATGTACTGGAGATACATAACGAATCTCGTTCGCCTCCCTCTCTCCCCATCTCGCTCGCCTCTCTCCCTATTTTAGTGTATCTAGTAGCAAAAATACATGTATCTAACTGTATCTTTCTCAATATATGATAGAAAACTCTTAATTAGTGGTACAATACGTAATATTTTAAAAGTATAGATAATAATAATAGTATATATGATAGTGAAATATATCTAATTATATATAATTTGATAGACTTACAAATTCTTATGCACGGCTCATATGACTTAAATGATAATCTCAAAATCAGGTATTTGTGTAACTCACTTTATAAAAAATTGTGGAGCTTCTAAAGAGTTAGAAAAAGAGAGTGAATTCGCCACGATCGATTCACCTTGATAATATGTGATCAAGCCTATTTCAAAACTACTTTTGCAAATGAACATTGTTTAGTCAGCATAATATTCTGAATATCGCTCTATTTAAACTCACTTCAATCCGATATTACATAAAATAAAATTTGATAAAACTCCAGCCTTATATTATTACTATATTTTCCAAAAAAATTGCTATGATAACTTATACCTAGTCATTTCCCATCATCCCAACTTTAATCAGTATTGAAACAAAGACTGAAGAATTTGAGTTCAGAGTTTTTTGTTTGTTTATTTTTTTTGTATGTGGTTGCCCATGTTATACGTGTGAATAAGCCAAAACATTAGCATTATATATAATTTATTTTTATAATTAACATATGAAAATGAAATGTGATAACATTACATATTATATTACTTATTATAAGTGGCCTACACATCTCTTCTTTTTCTTGAAACATCATATCATGATAGTAGCACTTTTAGTCTATTAGTTATTGTGTGAATATTAATTAAGTCATTTTTTTTTTAGTTTTTCATTCGATATTTGGTTCTATAATGGTACTATTTAAATTTGGATTTGTATCAAAAAAATTCATATTGAAGCGATAAAGTGATTTCTAACAAACTCTCTATCAACATTTTGAATATGAGACTTTCGATTATGGATGAAAAAATATTTAATCCTTATCACTTCACCACTTTCTTTGTTAGTCCGCACTCCTCATGATGTTCGATAAAGCATATATAATCTTCATTAACTGAATGTGTATATTTTGTCAAGTTTGTAGGAAGTATGCTATATTCAAATTATTCTTGTTGTCAAATATGGAGCAACAATATAAGTTTTTTAATATAATACACGAGTAATTGAGTGGTGAAATAATTAATAGTCATAGTAAATTTGTGAATATTTATAAGTAATGAGATAAAAAAAATGCATATTTCAGTTAATTGATCAAAGTCAAATTAATTATACTAAGTCATAATAATCGCATAAGATCTTTCAGAAAACTTTTGGACAAAACAAAAAGATTTTAAGCCTTCACACAAGCAATTAGTGCGAGAGAAGAAGCAAGAAGCTACTAGTTTCTTCGATCGATGGAAATATATATAACAATATAAAGGCTAAAATTAAAATTTATCAATAAATAAGATATATCCACAAGATGATAAAATAAGGAAAATTCCGAATTATTGAATTAATAATGTTGAATGCTATTTTTGTGATCTTGACTTCTCTATGCAACGTATCTATATGATCTGAAACATTCTATCTTTTCAATAATTTATTTTAAATTATTGTTTTGAATTAATTAAAAAGCTTCCCACCAAAACAACCTACCCCATTTGTTTGAATTATTCCCAAACATTTAAATTATTGATAATATGGACAAGATTAAAGTATTTCTATTTTTTCTTTGAGATATCATTTGGATTGCTCAAAAGAAACATATAATTTTTTCAATAATACATTGGGTGGTGAAGGCAACATTTTCATTTAACAGATTCATTGTCACTTGAAAATAAAAGACTAGCGATATATATATATATAGAGAGAGATAATAATTTATAATTTGTTCAATCCCTTTTACTATATTTACTTGAATATTGTTGTTTCTTTTCCTTTTGAGATAAAAAAAAAATTCTTGTCCGATATGGCGGTATCCTATACCTGCATAGGATTCTTGACTAATTTAAATTGCGTCCTATAAGTTAAAGGTCTATTAAAGAGGAAAATGTTTCCTACTAGAATTATTTTGTCACGACTCAAATTCACAAGTCGTGAGGGCACCTATGTTCTCAACCAATAGATAAGCCAACCCAACATATTTACCAATTTTAATTAACTAATGAGGTAAAAAGGTAAACGAGTAAAATCTCCAACATAAAGTTTTTTTATAAATACGACACGTGGAAAGCTAAAATACTATCCAAGAAATTGGTGTCATAAGTACAAGAGCTTCTAAATATGATGCAAGTCTGAAACTAAATGACAAACCCAAACATAAGGGATATCATGTCTGAATAATAAATCAACAGAATAAATAAAAGATAGAGGGAGGTGTGGGCTACGGAACAGCCAAGCAGCTCACCACAACTCCAAGATACTTCAAGCTCGGACTCAAAAAGCTCCATGAGAGGTGCTCGTATTAGGAATTGAATCTGCACCACAAAAGAGTGCAACAAGTGTAGTATGAGTACGAAATCACGTGTACCCAGTATATCTCATAGACCGACAACGAAGAAGTAGTGACCGAAGTTTATATAAGAAAATCATTCCTTTACTTACACAAGTCTATATTATACTTACAAGTCAATTTCATCAAATGTCAACTTCAGGTAATGTACAACCACCAATAAAACACATAATCAACAAGAATAAAATGATATAATGAGATGCAATGCAATGTGACACCATGAAATGATATGCCTTATATGCCAAGTACTCTCTCAACCGTATATACATGATACTCCTCGGAAATACATCGAGAGTTCATGACCCATGGGGGACTCGTGAGGTCCATATACCCACGGACGATCTCCACGTGTTTGTGCGGACGATCTCAACGCACTATCATAAAATCAAATAATTTCCGCACAGACGATCTCCACGTGCCCAAATTAAAATCTTAACATCTCACCATCCCCAGCACGGACGATCTCCACGTGCCCAACTTTACACAATCTCATGTCAATGCATGTGCACAATATGATATCAATGAAAGGGGATAATGATGCATCTCAATCGATCAATTATCAGCATATATATATATATATATATATATATATATAACCACCTCAACTATCACAAATATACGGGTTCAAATAAGAACACAATCACACATAATAAATAAATCAATAATATATCAGCTAATGCCCATATGCTTTAGCATTCTCGGATTACAATTCGCATACTATAGTAATAAACTTTCCCTTTATAACACCAGTACTCGTACCAATGCCCGTCACACCATTGGTACGAGACCCCCATCTTTCGCCTTATCCATTGTCTATTCCATTTTTAATCTTTTAATTAGGAAAACGTCCGCCAACAAAGTCTAAAAGTCTTAATATTCCTTGAATGCCGAACACGTGCCACGAACCCTCAAGATTCGTCCTTCCCTTTTCGCAAAGCTTCAGAACGTTCCCAATCTACCAATTATGCAATATTTTGTAAGTGAATGAGTCGGTATACACCCATATTGCTATATGTTTATCTATATCCCCAAATACTCATCTAAATTTATAATCATTTTCTTAAATCTCAAGCATAGGATTAAGTCTTGATCTCTCCAAATATCTTAATCTACTAATATTGATATAATATAGTACACCTAACATCTAAACATTCTGGTTTCATTCCAATATAGTCATTAATAAGGATCCTAATTATTACCTAAAGATTTCCCCTCTATCCTAATAATTCCAAAAAAGGCACAACATTGCAGCATTTCAACATTGAAATACACGATTCACGAGTAACTCTTCTGCCCATGCTGCCGGTGCTCGTTTATATATTTATTTTTTCTCCAGTTATGATACAATACCCGTTTAATCCCTCTAACTTAATTCAATACATGGCCAAGTGGTAACTATTAATTATGGATGTGACCCACTAACTATTCAACTATAATACTCATTTAACAAAAATTCATCAACTAGATACTCATAGTTACCGAATAGTTTAAAATACTCCTTTAAATTTTTCGAAAAGAGTCAGAATAGTCCTAGTTTTCAAAACGACCTAGCGGGTCGTTACATATTTATATACCAAAAACTTGAATATGAAGCTGACAATTAAGAATGAAGAGATTTTTTTCATCCACAACAATCGTAGTTTCTTGATTTGTTAAGTAACTTTTTGTTTCTTTTTGATGTCAGGATACTTATATTGGGGCTCCTAGCGTAAGATTCATTAAAGGAAAAGCATTTTCTACTAAGATTATTTTAAATCAAGTATTTAATCCTAAACTTTTAATTAAGAATGAAAAGATCATATCCATCAAATTCAATCGTAATTTCATGTTTTGTTCAATTAATTATCATATGAAACGTGCTTGGTTTTTAAATAATTAACATATGGGGTCTTAAAATATATTGTCCATAGAAAAGATGATACTATAAAAGGGTTTTAGATATAAGTCAAATTAATCCTTGCTGGGTTAATTTGGTATGTCTCTTTTAATTTTTATTTTTTATTTTCTACTGAAATAATTTCGTTTAATTTTTCTTTGTCCCCTCAAATAATTATAATATATAATCGAAAGTCGAAATTTCTATTATTTGACACAATTATTTCTTCTCCTACAAATTGATTTGGGATAATAGCTATTAAAGTCCGATCCATCTCATCTAAAATTTTGTAATATTAAATATTAAAGATGTATACTTTTAGAATAAAAATTCAATTTAGAGGAATTTATTTACCAATAAGTTGATTACATCAAAATATTATTCTTTTGTTAAAAAATCCAAAAACATTTAGTTTCTTTTTTATATATTCAAAAAATGGGTAGATTTTTCTCATCACATCATCATTATTATATACATACATTCAATTAATCAAATTATCAAGTAATTTTGGTAGAATAATTTAACTATGCATCAATATCTTTTTTTATAAAAAAAAAACACATAAAGATATGTGGAATTACTATTCTCGATTTATATCCTCAAGTAAATGAAGCTCGTCCTTGAATATTAAACTAAAAACCTTCAAATATATCAATAAAATAACTAGAATAAATTTATGTGAACCTATTTAATCATCTGAAACACTTTTGCTATCTCTTAAAAAGAATTGAGGAGGACACATGTCCAATGGCCATAGTCATCTTTACTCGACTTTAATCAAATAATTTGACGATGACATAAGATTTTTAATATATTTTTTTGAGACACCAAGGAAAGATGACCGATAGGGCTTGTAGACGCCTTAGCTCTTTCAAGAAATAATAAAAGTGTCTTTCTATTTACACTCTCTAATTTTTTTAAAAAAAAATCGGTGTGGGATAATCGTTCATTCATTTCTCATTCACAACTTAACCCTTTTAACTTGAAAAGTACAAAATCAACCTTCTATCACAATAAATAATTCAACAATTAAAATCTTTATAAATCCATTTAGATGTCCTTAAATAGGGACCCCTTAAGTATTACATCTTAAACATTATACATTCTAACTCTTTTACTATTTTTTCTTTAATATTCTATATTGGTTTTTTTTAGGTAATATTCTATATATTATTTTTTTTGACATAAACTTTTTTTTTCTCATCTGATATCGTATATATGTATAGAATTTCCGACTAACTTGAATATGCATTGTATAAGGTCCATAATTAAAAGAAAAATGTTTCTTATTAGAATTATTTTTCTATCCAAAATTTAAATTTGAAATCTTTAATTAATACGGACAAATTGTATTCATTCATTGTAATCATTGTTTTCTGTTTAACTAACTCTTTTGTTTTTTACTTGATATTGTCATACTTGTATTTGGGCTAATTCATATTTGTGCATTATAAGATTTATTAAAAAGGCATACTTTCTACTAAAAAAATTTTATATTCAGAATTTAAATTCGAACCTCTAATCAACCGTGAAAAGATTTTATCCATCGACTTCAAGATAATTTCATGCTCCGTTCAATTAATTATCATATGAAACGTTTTTGATTTTTTAATAATTAACATATGGGGTCTTTAAATATTGTCCATTGAAAAGGTGGTACGTATAATATAAGTCAATTAAATTAATCCTTGCTGGTTTAATTTGGTATATCTCTTTTTGTCTAATTATCTACTAAAAATCCTTTTGTCTTTGGCCCCTCAAATAATAATAAAGTTAGAATAATAGATTTGATGATTTATTTTACAAGTATTGAAACTTTTAATACTATTAAGATGTTATTATAATATATTCAAGAATTTTTGTAAAATGATATTTCATTATTACTTCATCTATCTTTAGTTCTTACCATTAGTCATCACCACAATCGACATAAATCCACCATTATTAACTATTACCACTATTTATACTCTTCATTATCAACTACTAGTATCACTCACAATCGTCAAGAATCCTCACTGTCATCACCATCATTAGTCACCATTTACAATTAATTATTACCACCTACAATCATTACCTAATAGACACATATTATCATCGACTATCACCATCATTAATAGCCATCTCTATATAACGTCAATTGCAATATCAACCACCTCTAACATAATTAGTTAGCACTATAATCCACCACAATTATAAATCACCAATATAAAATCGTTAGTGGTTAATGTTAGAAACAATCACCACCAGCTACTATCTGCAACTAATGCCATCAATCCACAACAACACCAATCACTACTGTCAGTCATCATCCACAATTAGCTATTACCACCACCACTTCCATCATATAATTTTTTTTTAAAAATATAACCAATATTATATTATATTAATTACTCCCTCCGTTTCACAAAGAATGGCCTAGTTTGACTTGCCACAGAGTTTAAGAAAATAAAGAAGACTTTTGAATTTTGTGGTCCTAAATTAAAGTTATGTCAAATGTACGAAATTGCCCTTTAATCTTGTGGCCTTAAACATGCCACGTGAAAAGCTGAAATTAAAATGTTACCAAAAAAAAGAAAGAGGTCATTCTTTTTTAAAATGACTAAAAAGGAAAGGAGATCATTCTTTTTGAAACGGAGGAAGTAATATTTTATATAAACTTTATTTTAAAATAATGGACTTATGATGAATACTACTATACAAATGCAGTGTAGATTCATGCAAAAGTGGAAAAAGTAAAGGGGAAAAAACAGGAGATACAAGAAAATTAGTGTCATAATGTAATTTAATGGCACTTTCCAATAACTTTTTGCACTAATTATTAGAATGCATTATTAAAAGATACTTAAATAGTTACATCCCATCATATAAGACACTTGCTCAAAATAAAACCTTCCCCTTTTTTCTAAGATTCTTTTATTTAATCAAATCATTAGTCATTTGGTGTAGGTAAAGTCTAAGTAGATTCTTTTGGAGAGAAAAAATAATCAAAATATATGCTTTTGAATTATGAGAAAAGATGTGTGAAATATAGTAAAATCACATAATATGTTAAAAATAAAGCCAAAACTCTTCTTATATTATGAAAATCATACATATACATTTCGTAATCAAGTATATTAAAATATGATTACTAAAATTTAAATTATACAATAAATAAAAAGTTTTCTGTATTCGTTTTTAATTAATATGAAATTTTTAAAAGAAAATAAACATTTTTGTTGGAAATCTTTATTCACGTCTTTGATTAAGAAAAAAGTTGTATATCCTGAAACTTTTAAATAGAAATTAAACAAAACTACTTAACAAGATACATCAACTAGTAGTAATAACTTTGTGTTTTTATTTAATAATAATATTTATTATATATATTTATCATTGTAATTTTAGTTTATTTATTTATTCTTCTACTTCAAATTATCTTAATTTCACTTAGTTAGATGAAATTTTATTTGCAGAATTATTTAATCTAATGAAAATTTTCTCCTTTTTTCTAAGATACCTTTATTTAATCAATCATTGTTCATTTGCTGCTGGCAAAATTCAAACTAGATTATTATTATTATTTTCTTTTGGAGAAATCAAGAATATATGCTTTTGAATGATGAAAAAAGCTGGATGGAAAACAGTAAAATCACTATGATATGTTGAAAATAAAAACTAATCATGCTATACACTTTTTCACATGACTAACAATGTATCTATTAATACCTCGTATTGCAGTGAGATAAATAAGATTTCTTCATATTTAATCAGAGATCTCAATTTTGAATCTTGAAAATGAAAAAAAAAAATACAATATAGAGCATTTCTTCTTTAATGAGTCTTACACGGAGCGAATTGAATTAGTCGAGACCCTAAAATAAATAATACCGAATAAGGAAACAAAAATAATGGACTTATTTATATTATAATGCTAAGTGAATATGAATATGTACATGTACTTTATTGCCTTCACAAATATGCTTCATTTAAATGTTTGTAATGACCCGAAAAGTCATTTTTTTGAAATTTTTATAAGATTACCATTTTACCCCTCCCGGTAGTTGTCACGAGTCATTCATGATCAATTGGTGAAATTGATTTTAAGAATTTTAATTGATATGTAATTGTAGATAATTGAATTAATCGATAGTTAATGGGCTAAAGTAATCATTTATTTAAGACTCTATACCGTTAGGCCCATATATTTAAAAAAAAAAAAAAAGTTAGTGGGTTTGTCAGTTTTAATAAACAATTAATTTAGAAAAAGAAAAGAGACAGAAACTTTACCTAACAGACGCACGGGAGAGGGAAGGAAAGAGTGTCCTGCAGGTAACAATTCGTAGTGCAAATTATCGTAATTACTTTTAGTTAATTAATTATGGGATAATTAAATGGTATCTTGTATGACTTTAAGAATTTGATTTGCCTGAGTAATTAATGCTTCCTTCTGATTTAACGTGTCATTCGTAGTGGGGAATTTGGAGGCTAGGTGAGGATAAATTTGTGGTTGGCATTAGAGAAGACAATAATAGATAAAAGAATAAAGTATGTGATTGAAACATTGGATGGAAATTAAGGTGAATGGCTATAGGTTGTTAAAGTGATTCGTGAGTTTTGTTTTGGGAAATTTAAGGCAAGTATGGGGGGTTAAATTAATAGGCATATGTGGGCCAGTGATTGGCCATAATGAGCCAATCATTGGTTGGAACAAAGAGTGTGTCAAAAACCAGGAAAAAGATCAATTCTTCCACGTTACTATTCCTAAGTTAGTCTGGTGTTATTATATTATGATTCAAGTTTTGATATATTGGTACATGTAATTAAGTGTTAGGTGTATGGTATTATGTGAATATCCATAGATTTATGATATTGGAAAGAAGTTGGGACTTAACCATAGGCTTGAAACTTATGAACTTGATTATAAATTTGATGAGTTTTTGGGTCTAGTCTAAACCTATAGTAATGTGAGTGTTGTTAGTTTCGAAATCTTATTGTGAATATGTACTTGAATAGATTGCATTGATTTGGAAGCTCAACGAAAAGAGAAGGCTCAAGTCTCGGAGTGATTGTTCGGTTATTAGAGGCAAGTGGATTTCTAAACTCTTGTTAAGTGTATGAAATTCGTGTATTTCCTTGTGGTATGTGTTTGGGAGTGATGGGACTTGGTGAAGGGTTGACTTGTCCACCTTTATTAATTCTAATGATGAAAAGGGGTAATAAAAGGCAATGTGATTAATTGTTTGTGTGTGATGTGTTGAGAATGGTACGAGTACCGATGTTATAAACGGAAAGCTTATTACTATAGAATGCAGATTGTAATCCGAGAATGCCAAAGCATATGGGAATTAGCTAATATATTATTGACTTGATTTATTATGTGTGTTTATAGTTCTTTATTGAACCCGTATATTGTGATAATTGAGGTGATTATATGCCATAGCGACATTTGATTTATTGAGATGTTGCATCATCCCCTTTAATTGATATCATATTGTGCACATGCATTGACATGAGATTGGGTATGAGTAAAGGTCTAACACGTGGAGATCGTTCGTGTTGAGATCAAGTATGATTATAATTTGGGCACGTGGAGATCGTCTGTGCGAGGAATTGATTATGATTATAAGTTGGGCATGTGGAGATCGTCCGTGCTGGGGATTGTTTGATTTTATGATAGTGCGTTGAGATCGTCCGCACAGACACGTGAAGATCGTCCGTGTCGGTATATGGACCTCACGAGTCCCTCATGGGTCATGAACTATCAATGTATTTCCGAGGAGTATTATGTATATACGGTTGAGAGAGTACTTGGTATTCTGAGGCATTCATTCATGGTGTCATATTGCATTGCATCCCATGACATCCTTCATTCTTGATGATTTGTGTTATTTGGTGGTTGGAAAGTACTTGATATTTGATTACCTCTATTGATGAACTTAATCTTGTATGTTGCTAATATTGTGAGTGCCCTTTTTGTGGAAGTTGTGATTGATGAGTATTGAGTTTATTGTTGAGGATATGTAATTGGTTAAAGTGATTGTTGTTGAGTTGGGTGCTATGTACACTGTGAACTGTTAGGTTTGGCTGATTTATGCAGGTTGTAGTTGTGGAGGTTTGGTTGGTGTGTAAGGAGTACCCGTATTTTATTCCCTTAGCTTGTGTTTA
Source organism: Solanum tuberosum (assembly GCF_000226075.1). NCBI lineage: Eukaryota > Viridiplantae > Streptophyta > Magnoliopsida > Solanales > Solanaceae > Solanum > Solanum tuberosum. Next base: position 732,071 of record NW_006239101.1, on the reverse strand, counting down.
GAAGATTACTTGCTGAGTACCGTGTGATTGGTACTCACCCCTTGCTTCTACATTTTTGTAGGTTACTAGCCCGGACCTTTGTGATATTTTCTCTTCTCCTTATCTGAAGCTTCTTATGGAGGTTTGTGAGGTAGCTGCTGGTCATTTCAGCGGACCTTCTTACTCATATTTATGATCTTGTTCTATTCTAGAACAATGTCATTTGAGACTTGTGTTTTTCTTTTGAATCAACTGTAATACTTTAGAGGTTTGTACACGTGACAACCATGTTTTGGGAGTTTAATTAAGTTGACCTTGTTTTCCGCAGTATTTTATAGTATTAGACTTTTATTCACGTTTTACTTCCGCATTCACTGTATTAGTTGGGTTTTAGGCTGACTTGTCTTGATGGGATAAGACGAGTGCTATCACGTCCATTTTTGGATTGTGACAATGTCCTTTATTGATTTCATCACAATATGTTCTCCTTTTAAATAATGTTCTTTAGATCACTTCATTAAATGTTTATAGAGTCTAATCACAACATTTTGAAATGGCAAATAAATATATGAAATTATTTGGAGGTGTAAAATGAGTTGTAAGAAATAGTTGTAGGGCCACATTTGAAAGACATATATACTAATTGACTTGATTTGCTCTAAATTATTTGAAAGTTTTAGGGCATCTAAGAAAATCTATTAATACCTCGTATTGCAGTGAGATAAATAAGATTTCTTCATATTTAATCAGAGATCTCAATTTCGAATCTTGAAAAAAATAAAAAAAAATACAATATAGAGCATTTCTTCTTTAATGAATCTTACACGGAGCGAATTGAATTAGTCGAGACCCTAATATAAATAATACCGAATAAGGAAACAAAAATAATGGACTTATTTATATTATAATGCTAAGTGAATATGAATATGTACATGTACTTTATTGCCTTCACAAATATGCTCCATTTAAATGTCCTTTATTGATTTCTTCACAATATGTTCTTTTAAATAATGTTCTTTAGATCACTTCATTAAATGTTTATAGAGACTAATCACAACATTTTGAAATGGCAAATAAATATATGATAATTATTTGGAGGTGTAAAATGAATTGTAAGAAATAGTTGCAGGGCCACATTTGAAAGACATATATACTAATTGACTTGATTTGCTCTAAATTATTTGAAAGTTTTAGGGCATCGAGAATGAATACCACACAGAAGAGTCAAGACCAAGCTACCTAATGGAATGTTTAACCGATCCATAAGAATATATATATATATATATATATATTTAAACGTATTTTTACTGGTATCAGAACAAGAAGGTTTTGGGCATTTATTGTTCAGGAGTGTCATTTAGTTTTCAGTTTATTTAATATAGTATTTATAATATATGAAAAAACACCCTTTTGCCAATCAATTAAGGTTAAATTATTGGTACTTATATAGAGAATTACAGACTAAATCTGAGTGGCTGAGACTAAAAGAGGCATTAAGTCTATATCTAGAAATATTAGAAACAAGAAACTTAACAGACAAACTTTGTAATCACGGGGGTCTATATTCGTTAAACAGACCAATGAGTCAACCCAGAATTATTAAGTGCGTTAAAGTGGAAATTACATAGCATAGATAGTAATATCCAGCACGCAAATAGACGCATAGAAGTTCAAAGGAATTATATTAGTAATTTAATATTTCCTTTAGGATAAATAACGTAGTACTCACCCTATATACAATTAATAATATATATGCCATCCAGAATATATAAGAAAAAATTTAGGCCATACGAAAAACAAATTATAATTAACCAAGAATATCATTGGTATCTTTTAAGAATAAAACAAAATTATATAGATATATACGACTTCCTGATAGAACAAAGACAGCTATATTTAGAACAATTAAGGTTATACTAGATAAGGCTTTCTTGCCGCAAATTTCTTTAGATAATATTTTTTCCTTGGTTTATAGTCTTGGTTATTTTGATATGTCTTTTTGTATTTTCTTTTTGATGTACTCTAATCATAACTTTGCGTTGTGTATATATTTTTACAAAAACCTGTCTCGTTTTGTTTTAATTGTTTTGTGTTTGTACATTTTTCTTGCAGTATCTCCATAACATGCTGTATTTTATGTCCAATAGACCAATTAGCGTTTGGATTCTGCATTACTCCTTCTCTTTTGCTCCATCTTTCTTTTTCTCTTCCTAAGGCTCCTGGGAGTTTGTTAAAAAGTTTTTTTCCCAAGCTTTGGTCAAACGCATTACCGCTTATAGCACAATAGTAAAAATAGCCTTTCAAAAAGTTTTTTATATGACTCCAATTTGTAATACTAAGTTGTTCTAACTTTATTAGTGCATTCTTTTGTAACACTACTAGTCCGCTATTTGGGTCTTCTCCTGTTATTAGACTGTGTTATTTTATTAGTGAAATTATACGGGTTTGGTCTCATATTTACTAGTTCTTGAAATTCTTGAGGGTAAGCTACTTTGTACGCTTCACATACTCCTTTGATTGATTCTCCTAAAAAGGTTTCCATGTATCTATACATAGTTTCCGCATCTGTTTCACTATAATGATGTATGTAATCTCCTACCACTATTCCTTTCCATACATCTATTACTGAGTTCCATAATTGCGGGTCATGAGCTGCTATATTTAATATTTTTCCTCTATCTCCTCCATCTTGAAGTTTGATAGGGGCTTCTATTGGCATTCTTATTCCTATTGATCTAACCATTTCTGGTTCTGTTGCCGGGTTAAAGAAAAGAGATGAACAGAGTAAGGTGAAGAGAGATGAACATTTAAAATTAAAAAAAAAAATTGGGAGAAATTACACAGATTTAGTAACAAAAAACTACTAAACTAGATAACGGAACAAGAAGAGGGAGTACTGAGTAGGATTTTACAACATAATTTACAAACACAGCCTACCACAACATCTTTTAACTAAAAATCTTATCATTACTATTTAAACGTATTTTTATTATTTAAACATATTTTTACTGATATATATATATATATATATATATATATATCATATTTGGTATTAAAACTAGTGATTCAGCTTGGTCCCTTACCCCCCACAAAGTAGCTTGATGGTTGAACCACTCTCAAGACAAATAGTGTTCTAGGCATAGGGGCTGACCCAACATCGATCGACCGACTAGTTATTATGGAGTACATTAATTTACCATGGTTATAATTATACGTAAGAAAATATAATTATAAAAATGATCCTTAGAGATTGAACAAAGTCGAGATTTGGTCCCTCATCTTCACAACTACTCTATTTTACTCTCACTTATTTAGTTCCCTAGTAACTATGCACTCTACTTTTATATATTTTGAACTTTAATAGCCCTCTCCTTTAAAAGAAAATGGTAAATGTGAAGCCACAAGTTAAATATTTGATATCTGTATTGGGGCTTAGTTAATTTTTTTCATGGCTCGATAGATAATTTAATAAGTCAATGATTTTTTTTTCATATTTCATATTATGACTAACCAACATGTTAGCTAATTGATTGCGAAAACTCATAAACAAAAGTATATTTCTTGAGATGTGAGGTCCATAAAGAGACTAAACATAACAAGAATTAATGAAAAAGAAATAGAGACAAAAAAAACTCTCCTTTATTAAGAAAAAAAAATAACAAATGAATGCACTCATTTCATACCCCACCATCCATGCATAGTCCTAAATTGTCCATGACCCTCTTTTATGATTTTTTTTGGCCTTTTTTAAAAAAAATAAAATCCTTTAGGTAATTAAAATATTAAATAAATGTTTGCACAAAATTTCATAAATAAAAAAGACACCATTTTCATTATTTTTATGTATTATTAATGTTTTATTTGGAATCTATAAGCTTGGACACTCAACACTCTTGCAATTGATATTGACAAGTGGTACCTATCACAAGACCCCATACCCCATACCCCCACCCGAAACACAACCCCCATACCCAATAACAAAAAAAAAAAAAAAAAGGATAGTTCACACAAAATAGGAAATTAATCCTATAAAAGATTGACACGTGTACCATCGATATACTATTACATCCCATAGCTTGAACAACTCGCTTAGTTATGTTCATCGGATGAATATAAGATACAAACAAAATTGTTTCACTTGCGCCAACATTCTGGTGTAAGGGAGTGATCTCTTTTAAAGTCCCTGCAATAGTCATACACCATATAGTGACTTCGAACCCAATTCATAGCCTGACGTTGTTGCCTGCTAAGGCCACCGGATCGATAGGGTGAGGCGGACACAGGACGACACCATCTAGACGAATAGGCGGTGCAACCGCTTGCCTTGAAATTCGTGAATTTTCCAAAAAATGGTTGGTAGTTATAATCAGCTTTATATTTTCCATTCTCAGTAGCCCATGAAGATGCATCCCATATGGATCCATATAACCACATTGGCCTTAATGGAAATGTTGCATCACTCCTCCTTGCATACCTCCTTATTGGCACATCATCTACCAAAAATCTAAATTCAAAATCGATCAAATTAATTTTCAAATGTATATAAAGCATTCTACGTTCATGCTGAATAATATAACTAATAAGAAGGGATCACATCCTAAGAGGTGCAAAACAAACATCACATTCTAACAAAAGCATTAATCGTTGATTTTACCATTTGAATCTTATAACATATAGACCATATTATAATAATTTTACCGTTTTTTCAAAATTACTTTTTGGTGTGTGTGGGCCTAATGTATATTGGACATATATGCAATCTATTTGGGTGAAAAATGGTGGACTTTTAAACTACTATTGGGAAAAGGACTACAACATGAATTGTCCTCTTAACATGGTCCCCTCTATGATAAATAAAAGAAAAATGGAAGTATCAAAATATAACATATGTCCTTAAATTTATTTGGTGGAAACCATGATTAAATTCATTGGAGGACAACCATACTTTAGTGTCAAATAATTTTTGTCGGTAGAATATTTCCTTATCACTAACTTACTTAAATGAAGTAAATAAATAAAAGTACTCCATATACAATCAGATCTCATTATAACATTTATCTTCTACATTAATAGTATTTCACTATACTGATCAAATTTCATTTTGAGTCAATATTCATATCATATTATATGTTAAATAATATATTAGAATCAGACTAACAATAAAAATTATTTTCAAACAAACGATATTGTTATGAAGACGTTTAATACTTACATGATTTCTCTAGGACTCCACAAAATAGCATAGTGATGAAAATCTTTTGTGGGATCAAACCACAAATGAAATTTCATTTCTCTTCCAATGATTTTTCCATCACCACTTCCTCTAATATAAACATTTGTTTGTAATGTGTATGGTTTTCCAAATGTTGTTCCAAGAAACTCTATGTCCACTTCATCATGGAACCCTGGATGTGCTTCATTATTTGAAAGCTGCCAAATAAATTTTTTTTTAATGAAATTAATCAATTAAATATACAAATTAATTGAAAATCAATCATATTAAAATAATAATATATATTTTTCTTAATTTACACTTTCTTTTTTAATCTGTTAGATTGTCATCATCTTTATATATTTAAAAATAATTAACCTCAAAATTCTTATTTTATCATCACGGAGATGATTTAAAGTCATAGTACTCATACAAATATCTAAAAGTTATTTTAGACTAAAAGTTCTTTTTTTCTTTAATTTTATGTCCAATCAACTGTAGCACAAGCATTCTCCGTCATTCATTTAAAGTTTAGGAACTTAGGTAATATTATCCTGATCAAAGAGCTGTTGAAAATGGAAATCCACTAATACGAATATTTATACTATCAATCTATCTTCCTCAATTCTTCAAAAATGTCGATGTGTGTATCATAAGAATTATACTAGTACGGCTTTGAAGAATCCAAACAACATAACTTTCACACAAATTAAAATGAAAAATCCACAATAAAAATTATTTACACTCACTCAAATCTACATTGCTCAGCTCTTCAAAAATATCGACATGTGTATCAGATTCTCAAAAAATAAAAATACATTTTTAGAGAATGTGATACTAGTAAAATATTCAACAAATATATCTACAATCTCAATCTATATTGCTCAATAATGCATTTTTATCGACTCGACACAAATACGATAATATTTTTGAAGAGTCCGAAGAAAAACACAAATAATTCTTACGTAGAAAGCAGTGATGACTCCGGCCGTATAACCGGGTTGGAGTTTAATAGAAGCCCCAAAATACCCGGATCGAAACGGTTTAACCGACTTGAATCCACTTCCTATACAAAAAATATATTAAAAAATCAAGAAAATATTATTATTATCAAAAATAAATTAAATTAAGTAGTAAAACTACTAATCAAGTATAATTAAAGAAAATTAAACCTGAATTTCTATCAAGCCAAATATTAATGCCATTGTTATCTACACTTTGATGATTAGGACCCCAAAGATTTTTAAATCCTTGATAAAAACTCATGGATTTAAATTTTGTACTTGGATAATATCCAGGTGAAATTGGCCAATAATTAGCATTAGTTGAATGGAGAAAAATAAAAGAAAGAAAAATAGGAAGGAAAAAAATTGTTGACATTTTTTTTTTTTTGAAATGGAGAAGGAAAATAAAAATATGTAGATGGGAAAATATATGAATGGAAAAGAGTTTGAGAGACAAGAGAGAGTGTTGAAAGGAAGGTGGTGTATATGGAAGAAGGGAAGAAAGCATGGTAATACATTTTGATATAAATAACAAGATGAGTGTGGAGCCCAACATGACATAATATTATATATTTATATTATATAAAAAAAATTAAAAATATTTCTTATTCGGTGTTTGGTATCTGTTGAATGACTAAAAGTAGTGAGAATTAGTTATGAAAGTCATCGCTAATTTGTTGGAAATAGGATTTTGATGATCTATCGCTAATTCATCAACAACACAAATAATAGGGCATGTGGAGAGTGGTGTGTGTAGAGTCTTGTCCCTCCATTGTGTGAAGGTGAAGAGGTTGTTTTCGATGTACGTTCGGCTCAAGTAACATATATGAAAAGCAAAATAGTAGTGAAGAAGTCATGTTATAATTCATTATTATTATAGTATTTTTTTGATTTCTCACCTGATGTTCGATCAATATGTATATTTTACTATTAAAAAAAAGGAATTAGCTATAAAATTCATCATTAAGTTTAGCTAACGGGATTTTGATGATCCATCACTAATTCGTATTTATAGTATTTTTTATTTTTTCACTTGATATTTCATTTGTATGAGCTTAACTGAATAAGAAATTATCTATGACATACGTCGATAATTTGTCACTAAATATCCCCTAGCTAACGAGATATTCTTAATGATCTATCGTAAATTCATTATTAAATAAAATTATCGATATATTTTTACTGTTTAATTATAAAAGTTTGGACTTCATCGTAAGTAATTCTTGTAATTTTATTTTCAGAATCGAATCTAAAATCTCCGGTTTAATATAAAAGGTACTTACTATATTGTAGTTACATGTAGTAAGACTTACTTCATTGTTTTTTTCTTTTTTTTTTCTTTCTGGTTTTACAGTAAGATATTTTCTCTTTTTGTATAAAGAAAGATTTGTATAATGATTTTTGAACATGTGAGTTAAGTTAGTGTCAAGGTCAGTGGCAAAGCTACATGATTTCAAGGGAATTCAGTTGAATTCCTTTCTTCTGAAAATTATATTATTCATATTTATAGTAATAAAATGAATTTTCTTATGTATATAAATAATTATCGTATTTATTTTATAAGCAAAAAGCAACTTCTAGCTACTTTAGTTATAAAGGTAGATTCAAAAATTGCTATTATAAGTTGCAAGGTTCAAATAACATGTGTGGCATTTTGATATTATTTATGAATATCATTATTAAAAATTCTAATTCCATCGTTTATAAGAATATATTTTTAATCGAAAAATCTTAGAAACCGAAAGATATATCTTAAATGAGGCCAATAAAGGTTAGTGGAATAATAAGTATTTTTTTAATTAGAAGTCTCGAATTTGAATATCTTAGATGAGCATGAAATCGCTTTTGTAAGAGAACTTTTATCCTTAACACGAGATCTTCATATATGAATTTTTTTATAATTAATTTTAAATACAAATATTGAACACCGAGAGAGAAAAAAAAAAAGACAAGATAAGATCTAAGAAGTAAAAAAATTGACAGGTAGATGAATTAATATCATATCAATTAAATGTGCCCCTTTCTCTATTGGTTTGTGTACTTTTTTATTTTATTTTAAGTATAACACTAGGACAAAGAAGAAAAAATGGTTTGGTGTACACAAAATATAATGAGTGGTACAATGAAAGGATGCGTTTAAGAAGTATGATCTAGACAGTTGATTTTAATGTTAATATTAGTAATTATTTTTACGATTTAAATTTATGACCTATAAATAATACAAAAATAACTTTATCATTTCTTCGAGACTTGAATCCGCGACCTATAAATAATACATCGGCTCTAGAGGTTCAATGATTTATGTCTTGTTCCTAAATGAAAGCAACATCACCAAAAGGCAATATTGGTATATGAATGAAGCACTCTTGCCTTTAAAGCAAATATAAATTAGTGAAAAATAGTGCTTCTTTTATTTTATTTTATTTCTTTTTTCTATTTCAGTAAGATTAATTTTACCTTTATTTTTTTTACTATATTATGAATGTCAGTGTACTAAAACTGAAGGACTAATTGTGGGTCCAAAATCTGATTTTAGCCATGGTGGTGTAAATGGTGAATAGTGATCATGTCTTTGATAGATAGCTATGGAACCTTTCATATGTGTTCTTTTGTTTTTTATTTGGTGTTCGATGTCCGTTTTGGAGTCTGACTGATTTAAATTTCTGTTGAGAAGTCTATTTTGAAAGGTTAAAACGTTTTCAATCAAAGGTGATACAAACTCAATCAAAACCTCATGATCAAATATGAGAATAACTTAAGTATCGCCTATGTATGTTGCTTGGATTCTCCAAAACTGCTACTACGTAGGGGTCGAGCTACAACTTTTCTTACTGCTAGTAATTTTGGTTCCAATCTTGTATTTATGTTTAAACATTCAATTAATTTGTCTAAATAATTCATCAAGGACCTAGTAAGTCGCGTTTTCTAGAATTCAGAACTCATAAACTCAAAATTCTTATTCCACCTTTATTATCACACTCATATCGAAGTCTTTAAAAAATATACTACTTTTAAAGAATCTAATATACATCCTTCGATAATTTTGAAAAATTTGAGTAACCTATATAATTATCACTCCATCGTAATCTTTGGTAATGCCTTTGTTATGTGGTATATATCCCTAGTGAGTGCTCATTGGTGAATTTTATTTTCTTTGGTCACATATTTATTTATTTAATTCAGATACAATGAATTATAATTTGACGGACAATTTGTGAAAGTGAACCATATAATATTAAAGATAGTGAGTGATTTAACTGTTTGGTGATAATTATTAAATTGTACGGAATTTATATAGTAAAACACAAACTTTAAATAGAGATTGATAATTCTATTAATTTGCTAAATGCTAATAAAATCATGAATTTATATAGTGGGATTAAAAAAATATTAAGATATACAAAATATGAATTTATATTTTTTCAGTAAATTAATCGGATTCAACGATTTATATATAATTAAAATATTTTATTTTTATACTATTTGACAAAATGTAAGACTTGATGTCAACAATTCACCACAAAAAAAGCCTTTTTTTTATACTAAACTAAAATAAAAATTGCAAATCCAATGTAAAAAAAAATTGTCAGAAAAAATTGTCCAATCCACATCCAAGAAAGCTGTAAAGTTAGAAACTTTAGGGATCCTTTGGTTGGAGAATAATTTGTTTTTTATTTATTTAGGATTTAAAATTAATTTATTATGACAATATAATTTAATAATAATAAATAATAATAAACGGTGGGAGGAGTAAATTGGAAACCTCATAATTCATATTGATTGGTGGTGGAAACTTGATTTAAGAAATATTAATAATGGAATATCACATAAATTTTACGAACAATTGCTTTTTATAATTTGCTACTCAACGAAAATGTCAAAATGTCTCAGGTTGAGCCTTTAGTATGAAAAAAATTCTTGGTAGGAGAGCTTTCTTTCGAATGGAGCACAACGCGGCGGAATCCAGAGTAGTTAGTCTTTAATAAGAATACCAGACATCGACTAAAAAATTGAAAAAAAGCAGTCAAATTTATATGACAAAGGAAAAAAAATAAAAGTTTCCACTTGACCATTGACATAATAAAAATATAAAACAAAATAAGGCATCAAACTCAAATTTCTATGTTAATCCCTCCAAAACAAAATAAGATGTCATTAGCAAACATTTATCAAAGAAGAGAGATGATTAGCAAAAAATTCCACTTGACAATTGACATAATCAAAGTTTTTTTTGAACTACGAAAATTCACAATCACGATTTTTGGATGCAGACAAAATAAATTCAATTGAGTACAATCTCGCAAATCACATCAGAAATGTAAATTGCACTAAGTAAATCCAATCATGCAATGAACTCGACTAAGAAGACGTTGACAAAGAGTATCGATCTCTAACCTTGGTAGAACATCATTTGATGCACTTGTCCAAACACCCTTACATGTTAAAATATTAAAGGATTTTCACTTGACAAATGACATAAACAAAGTTATAAAGTAAATAATTAAAAAAAAAGTCATCTTTATTTTAATGCAAGCAAATTTTTATTTATTTCAAGCGAGGATATTGATCCCTAATCAATTTGCTTGAAATTATCCTAGTAATTAAATCATCACATTGTCAAATCGCGCCTCTATTATTACATCTATAAATATTTCTTTTGAAAATTATATACTTATATCGTATAAAAGTGTATAATACACTACAACAAAAATAATTTTTAGCGGCATTAAATATTGACATTAATAAAGAGTGTTAAAGTCTTTACCGGCATTAGTTAAGTGTCATTAGAATCAATGTCGCTAAAGGCTTTAGGGACATATATAAAGAGTGTTAATTGCCGCTAAAAATACATATTTAGCGGCAATTAAGAATTAATTACCGCTAATGATCATTTTTGATGTAGTGATAGTGTATAACACGTCGTTAGCTAGGGAGACAAACTTTTGTTTCGATTTTCAATTGTTTGTAATTCTTGTTCAAAAACCAAACCAAAATCTTCAGTAAATGACTTCAAAATTTTTTGACTTCTTTAAATGAATTGATAAAATATTATCTTCCAAAAAAAAAAAAAAAAGAGACAGAGAAATCAAATGTATGGTGATATATTGTTGGCAATAAATGTTAAAAACCTACCAACTAATGAGCAATAAATCTCCAAGCATGCCACCTCCATATTCTTATTTTATTTTATTTACATTTTTATAAACCAACACCTCTGTGATGATTCTCATAAATTTTCGAAGGTATATCGAAAACAATTTTCCTAATCTACAAAATAGAGTATGAGGGTGTCAAAATCAACTCCAAAAATTAGGATCCGTTCAACTCTTTTATATATATGTTAGGGCGAGTTAATAACTTATTTATTTTATTAATTGAGTTCATTTTGACACGTTTAGTTCAATCCATTTTAAAACTGAGTCGACATACAACTCAAATTAATCCATGCTAAATATTTTAAAAAGATATTTTATTTGATATACTAAGTTTAAGTAGGTACTCAAACAAATTTTTAAAAAAAGCACTTAAAACTTAGTAAAAATCCATGAGTAGGATTCTAATATGATTTTCAGCTCAATTCGCTTTAACTCAAAATAATATTTAAGTGTGTCAATAACTCGTCTTTATCAACTCAATCTATTTTGATATTTTTCCATTTTCAAATTTAGTTCAACCGGCCTATTTGACACTCCAAGATAAAAATGATCTGCGTAAACGATACCCTCCATAGACCCCGCCTTGTAGGATCATACTAATTTTGTTGTTGGAATTTTTGAATTGCTAAGTAGAAAAGGTTGACTTTTTAGTGTTTTTTTTTTTTACTATATACATGTGTTAGTACCTACTAATATATATGTAGGATTGTACTTTGCATCACAATAGCCACTTTCTTAGACCCAGATCTTGGACAATTTATTTTTTTCACTGTTTTGTCGGCCGTTGAAATAAATTTCACAAATAGCCACATTTACCTCTTGTTAATACAAAAAATAATGGTTTCAATTTTTACAAGTGAAATTCTATAAAATCGACTAGCCAGACTATTATTATTATGGAAAGTGGGCCCCATTACCGACAGATGAATAGGCCCAAAATAGCTTTTGGGTCATGGGAGTATGGGCCCATTTGAGTTTAATATTTTAAAACTTGGGATTCTTGTGATAATATAAATAGGGACTTTGGACTATTTTAAAAAGATGCTTCTCATATCAAAGATAAAAAATCTTTCAAGGCTTTCACATTCACAACATAACAAATCTTTAATATAAAATATTGTTCCCTATTTTGTTTTTTTTCTTGTGATATATTATGTATATTTTATTTTCCATCAATTGGCTACAACTTTAAGTTGGGTAGATTTTGGAAAGTATTGGATGGCCCACACTTTAAATCTTGATGTTTTTGGGAGGGATTTATTTGTCCAAAAAATGCAAAGTGGACATTTTTCTTGAAATTATTTGCATTTTATTTGTAATAATAAAGTAGAGAAACACTCACTTGGATGTATTAGATGTTAGAGAATCTACTTATCTACTTTGGAGTTGCAAACTCAACATTGGATTTCCTAGAACAAAGGAAAATAATTTCACTATAATCGCAAAATATCTACGATTAACTTGTACAAAATTACATATATAGCAAATAAAGAAGAAGAAGAAACAACAAAAAGATTTACCAAGATTCACTAAAGACGGTTTCCAATTTCCACTATAGAAACAACAAAACACTACAGTACTTTCGATCCTCAGCGGCAATATTCTTTAAGTATGTCAACCATCTCCTAAACCTTTAAAATGAATGAAAAATATCAGTATTCAAATTAAGAAACACTATAGTACTTTAGATATCCAATTACTGTACGCTTAAAACACCTCAAATAAATCAATAAAGTCTATATTTCACCAATTTTCATTTGGAACTAGTGTTTCAAATGATCTAAAACTAGTAGTAAATTGAAGGGGAAAAAAGTGGTGTGGGAGTGGGGGGTGTTGTAAGAAATTTGCATGCATCAATCAATTTTGGTAGTGACTTATAACTTAAATTAAAGATGATGGATACTTTGATGTCAATTACATGCAACATCATATCATACAAAAACATCAATTTTCATGTGTCTAAAGATAATTATTAAAGTGAAATGATATTCTTGATAACAAAGGTGTGATGGTGCCAATTTTATACCCTTTCTGGCCACTATTAAAATTTTGTCCTTGTTTTAAAAAAATTACAAAAACATAATTTTTGAGAAATTACTCTTTCAAACAACACTAGATTTGATTCTAATATTTTTCTCATAACTTTACCGACAAAACACTATATGTAGGTGGTAATCTAATATTTACAATAATTGACAAAAAAATAAAATCATAAATTAAGATTTTTCTCGTAATATTTTCAGTTGGCTCAAAGAGGTTTTTAGATTTGTGTAGTCTAAAGGTATATAAGTAATTACAACAAAAATCTTACGAAATAATTATTTACTAAAAAAGTGTTCAAAAAGGAGATAGACAGGCGAAAATTAAATCTTTATCATTTTTTTGAAAAAAAACAACAACATATATCATTAACATGGTGGCCACCTTATTGTGAAATTCTCATGAATATATTTTGAGAGATCCAAATATGAGATATAGTATCATATATACATTAATAAAGTAACTAAATGAGAGCAAAATTTCAATTTTCTCTCAATTTGATTTGATAGTGATGTTATGTCTTTTTACACTTTCATTGGGTGAACTCACCTCATCTTCAAGCAAAGGTGAAGAAAAATATATATAACTCATATTATACATATGTTTCTCCATTTTCTTTAATTTTTTGTGTTCAAGATTTTTCTTTTGTTGTGCTTCTTAGAATTCTTATCATATTAGAAAAATAGAGTATGATAAGATTTTATTTTTTCTTTATCTATTTGGATAGGATGACTATAATTGTCACTCAATTATTTTCTATTAAATTTTGGTTATTTCAACTTTCAGAAATATTACGTTTTGTGGATTAGGTTTGGTGGTAGTATGGATCATTGTAATTGTCATAGTATTAGCTTTATTCATGTAGTAATTTCTTTGGATTTTTATTGTTTATTGTGTTTTGTTATCACACTATTTTGTTGTTGTTACTATTCCTTTTTTGAATGCTTTGTACTACTTTCCTTATTAGTTGTCATGTTTTATTTATGGCATAGTGCATAAACATGATCCTTAACTTGACGTCAGTTGGCAACTATGACCTTTAAATATATATATAATGAAACTCCTTTTGAGATATGATAAAGATGAAATGTATACTATTTACAACAATTATAATATATCTAATGAAATGTCACAGTAGGGTTTGGGGAAAGTAGAGTGTATGCAGATCTTATTCTTTTCTCGCGGAGATAAAGAAACTGATTCTAAAGGATCCTTGATTGAAGTGTAACTAAAAACGAAGTAGTTATGAAAAGAAAGAAGGACAATAAATAAATGCATAATGCATAATACATAAACATGACCCTTAACTTGGCTTCAGCGAACAACTATGCCCTCCAACTTTGAATGTGCACAAGTAGGCACTTAAACTTGTATAAAATGGAACAAGTAGACACAAGTGTCCTACATGGCACAATACACGTAGGATGCCACGTAGGACACAAAATTGCCATGTAGGGTGCCATGTAGGACGAATGTGTCCATTTGCTCAATTTTATACAAGTTTAAGTGCCTACTTGTGCACATTCAAAGTTGGAGGGCATAGTTGTTCGCTGAAGCCAAGTTAAGGGTCATGTTTATGTATTATGCATTATGCATTTATTTATTGTCCTTCTTTCTTTTCATAACTACTTCGTTTTTAGTTACACTTCAATCAAGGATCCTTTAGAATCAGTTTCTTTATCTCCGCGAGAAAAGAATAAGATCTGCATACACTCTACTTTCCCCAAACCCTACTGTGACATTTCATTAGATATATTATAATTGTTGTAAATAGTATACATTTCATCTTTATCATATCTCAAAAGGAGTTTCATTATATATATATATCAAATTATCACATTCAACTCCAAGATATAATGATTATTGAGATCAATGTAGTAACGGATTTTGTCAATAAGAGCTTTAAGGAGTCATCAACCTAGTATCCTCCGCGTACCACTGATCTGTTAATCGAGAGACCTTCCATATAAGATTCCAACATTACCATGATAGACTTTCATCTCTATTTAACCGGTCGAACTCATAGTCAGACAGACTTTTACCATAACGCAAAAAAAAAAAAAAATTACTACAAAACCATGTCCACGAAAATTGTGGTGCCCCCTAGGAAAATATAGTACTAATAAAAACTTGATTGGATCCTTTTTGGGCCTGAGACCGTTACTGCTTTTCTGAATTTAAATCCCACCTAGCTGCAATAAAAGGGAAAAGTGCACAAATAGCCAATTTTGGGATAATCCTTTAAATCATAGCCACTTGTATTAAATTTTTTGCAAATTTAACAACTTTGAAATAACTTCAGACATTCACATATTAATTTTGAAAATTTCAAAACTTCCAACATTTTTCACTTGAAGTTTAGCCTTGAGAAGGCCACAACTTCTGACGTTGTGCTTGAAGTTTGGCTTGTCAAGACCAAAGTTACAAAGGTAAAAAAAACATCTGACATTTATTATTATATAAAGCAAGGAAAAATTTAAACATAACATGTTCAATCGATCATAGATTAAATTACGGTTTGAAATATGTAGCTACAATTGAACAAACAAGGATCTTCTATCAAATCTTAAAAAGTACTATTAAAATCAAGTATTTGGTTATTTGTGCACAAAACATATAATACTGGCCACCACTTAAATGGTTGCATCCAAATAGGCTACGCGATGAAGATTTTACTAAATAGGCCCATTTAAGGTCATACTAGAATAGTGCTAATACCACTCCCATCGGTAAGAAAGAAGGTTTAAGTACGATCATCAAACGAATCCCGTATGAAAATTATGAGAGAACACTCAATTATTACTAACCTTAGTTTCTATCCTAATTCATGATCTCACACCTTTTACGTCATGTCCTCGGTAAGCTCAAATCGTGTATGTCATATTCTATCTAATCACCTTTTCTAATATTTTTTTCGACATGCCTTTACTTCTCTCAATACCGATAATGAACTGAATAAACCAATAACTAAAAAGTCATATTATATTCCACACACTAGAATAGGTTCTACAAGAATTACACATAACATAAGCCTAATCCAGAACAAAATGTTGCAATTTCATCCAAAATGTTAGCAAAAGAGAGTTATCAAAAAATAAAAACCATAATTATCTATGCAAAGCTTGACGTGAATATGTCTTTTAATTGTAAAAAAAAAAAACCTATTAAGATACATCAAATTTATGATTTTAGATTTTTGGACCACAACCTCCAACATTAGTAATTGAGTTTTTTAAGTTAAGTTTTATATCAGACTTTGTTGAACTCGTATATTTAAGCTTACATTTATGCTTACAATATTATAGACATTTGCCATTTCTCATAACTTAAAAAAATTATGAGATAATAAGTGTCTCATAAAAGTAATTGATATACACATAATTGATCTAATTGAATATCGTCGTAAAGTTAGGTGGATTAGTAGCACACTAATCTCAACCATTCACGTAGAACTATCTCTATGGTTGTTATAAAAGTCAAATAAAGTCATCCCATGCCTAATATTCATAGTCCAAAAAATTAATAGAAGAGAAGAAGAAGAAAAAGAAAGCAACAACAAAAAGAAAAGATTATTCAATGACATATAATAAAATATCAAATTATAGTGGAGTACTTAGAATTGTGATCATGATTGACCACATCATGTGGAAACATGGGAAGGAAATTAAAATTGAAAAATGGTACCACTTAAACACTTATCAAATAAAGAAAGATACATTTTAAAATTATGATTTGTTTTATGTATCAAGAACAAAAACCCCAATAATTTGGGCTCTAAAAGTTTCTCAAACTATAATAGTTTCGATTTTTTTAGAACTTGCGAATACATTGCTTACTCGTTCGATACATAGCAAACGATACATAAGTTATGTATAAGATATATAAGTTACGTACCGAATACATAAGTATAAACTAGATTCATACGAATTTAAGTTTGAAATAATTTGAATTATGTGTCAACAATAACATTTGCTCATTGTATACAAATAAAATTGTAATGTATCTAATAGTGATGAAATGATGTATGAGAAGGAAAAAAGGGGATTTCTGCAATTAATTCAAACTCAATAGAGATTTTTAGACATTATGTCATCTTGAGTTGTGTAATTATATATTTTACCTTGTTTTAAATATCTGATTGATCCAACTCAATTTTTATCTTTCTACTTTGGGCCTAAGCTTGCATGGGTTTGCGTGCCGTGTTATACCACATCAAACCCCAACATCACGCGTATCATGTAAACTTATACTTTACCTAATAAAATTCTCTACTTTTCTCTTTCATTTTAACAAAGACATTTACTTCATTAGAGATATCGTACAAAATATTTGGATATCTAGCATTTACGCTTGTGAAAAAATAACAAAAATCCTCTTATAAGTAAAATTAATTATACTTATGCAAGTTGCTCGAACACGAGGATAAGATGGAAAATGATTATTTAGTATACATTATGAAACAATACGTAATACTCCTGACCAAATAAGCAAAATTCATTTTTGCCTTGTCTTCTTTGTCTTCTTATTAAAAAAGAAACTTCTGATTTTTTGGTTTACTTTCCTTAAGAAAACATATATATATATATATAAATGGTCTGTGGAGCTCATTGTTTTATACTGAAAAAAAATCTTCAAATCTCCAAAATCTCATTGTTGTTTGAGCCCTTCAAACCCAGGTAAAATTTCTACTAAACCCAGAAGTTTTCTTGATCTAAAAGTTTTTTTTGTTTTCAATCTGAATCTGGGTTTTGATATTTATTTGAAATTTGGGGATTTTGATTTCTGGGTATTGTGTTTTTTTGTGTTTTTTTTCAGCAGAAGGGTTCAAAATTTCATCTTTGAAGCTGTAGATGGAGATCGATAAAGCAATTAGGGAATGTGATGATCGAAGATTGAAGACAAAGTATAATAATGCCATTTACGTTATTAAAAGAGCACTGGCTCTTTATCCGTAAGTATCAAAATTTGATCTTTCTTTGTTGTTGACTATACATTTTGTTATTAGAAGTACACGTAGACCGAAGAAGTATTGAGGAAATGTAATTAGATAGAACATGACAGTTTTAACTTATCGAGGATATGAACTTAGATTGTAGGGTGTGGAGGTCAAGGATTAGGTAGAAGCATAGTAGGTTGCAGTGCATTGTATTGATGTCCGTTAATAGTCGTAGTATTGCTCCTGTAGATTCTTTGTCCTTCGATTGATGTTACTATTTGGTGATTTAATCTACCTCGATTATCGTGCTTGTTGTAGTTTTGAATTATTTTCCCTTGAGCCGAGGGTCTATCAGGAACCACCTCTCTTCGTCTAAAGTAGGGGTAAGGTCTGCGTATACTACCAAGACCTCACAAACGACCCCACTTTGTGAGACTGCACGGGGTATGTTGTTGTTGTACCTTAGTCAGTCTAACTGATTCAGCAGCATTATTAGATTGTGATGCTCATGAATACAAAATTAGGAAAGTTTGCAGCGAATGTAGATTCACTTTATCAATGTGAATTATTTTGCTCTGGGTGGGAATATAGCATATAATTCAATTTCAATTTCAAGTTCACAACATTGTGATATTAGAGCATATTATTTTAGTAGAACCTTATATTATGCTCTCTGAGTAATAAATGCCTACTCAAGGTAGGGGGTAAGGTCTGCGGATACTCTATCCTCCCCATACCCCACCTGTGGGGTTACGCTAGGTTTGTTGTTGTTGAGCAATAAATGACAGAATTTCACTTTTTATTCGAAGTTATTGAATTAATAATTAGTTATGCTTCCTTTTTTTTTTTAATAACGGCGGTGTCCAAGCTAGCGTGTGCGCACCTGGACTATTCCACTGTGTGCTTGTGTACTCCTACTAGTATAGTAACTTTGGTCTCCCATGGTCTTTTGTTCAGCTTCATAAACTGCAAGTTCACACCCTTAGATGCATAAGCTATGCATCCTCTATCCTTGTTGTATAGACTTACCTGAAATTTCTCAGATATTAAGGGAAGAGAATTTGGGTGAGTTATTATATTTTGATTTGGCTGAAACATGTGAACTAATTTCACGATTGAGAAAAGGTATTGAAGTGTTGCATAGAATTCAAAAATAATATAGAATAGTGTTATTTATGACTTGACTTTTGGAAAATGGTATGTTGTCTCTTTGAGAGAGTGGTCCCTTTTTTTTTCCCTTTAAAAGATAGGCTAGACAATGGGTTAGCAAAACAGGATGGAGGGACTTGCGTTTTAGGGAGAGTAGTTGATTTGAGAGCTATCACTATTACTCTTCCCTTTTAAGGTGAAGCTGGCCAAGCATTTTTCAGTTTTCTCTTTTTGATATTGCTTATGTCCTTCACTTAACAGTGTACAAGAGGTTGCGTTAAGCTTTAACGGAGGGAAAGATTCTACTGTAAGTTCTTTATATGTTTCTTGGTGTTGATGTTTTAAATAGTTTGTTTTTTTTATAATATTTGACCAAATATATGAATTTTTATAATTCAGGTTTTGCTTCACCTGCTGAGGGCAGGCTGTTTTCTACATCAAGCTGAAGAATTTAATTCAGGAGGAGATGCAGCTGATGGTGGAAAGACATTCCCGATAAGAACAATATATTTTGAGAGTCCATCTGCTTTCCCTGAAATCAACTCATTTACTTACGAAGCTGCATCCATGTATGTGAGAAATGCTAGTTTACCTTGACCCCTTCGCCAAAAAAATTCATAGAAAGACATTCCTCGTAGATGATGTCATTTCCTTTATTAACCATTTGACCTGATCACCCTTTTCTTGCAGTTACGACATACAAATGGATATTATTAGACTTGATTTTAAATCAGGTCTAGAGGCTCTGCTAAAAGCTAATCCAATCCGAGCTATTTTTCTTGGTGTCCGAATCGGAGATCCTACTGCAGTAAATATTTAGTTAATTATTCCAACTAGTCAATGATCTTCTAATCTAGGCCAGTATGATTTGTGGCTAACCACTGCTTATGGAATGTACCTTTCAGGTAGGTCAAGAGCAATTCTCACCTAGCTCACCTGGGTGGCCACCTTTCATGAGGGTGAACCCAATTTTGGACTGGTCATACAGGTTTGACGATGCCCTCATATACACTCCATATACATGCAAGAAAAAGTTAGTAAAATTGATGGTTCATCAAGTTGTATTATAAATTAAGCGAGTAATACAGCTAGAATATTATTCTTAGTTATTAGTATAGCAAACATTATAATGATAAATGGACAAACTAAGATTCCTCACTAGATGAAAGTAAATAATCTTTAACTTCACCATATGCAAATAAAAGAGGCAATAAAAGAAAAATTTAGCTGTTCGCAATGTTACTCTTTTAGGCGTTAAAACATGAATCCAAGTAGGATATTAATTAAGCATACGTCACCATTTTCATCTGAAAAGAGATAAAGACAAAAAGCTTTTGAAGATGAATGTTAATATACTGTAGATATTGACATTCAAGTGAACTCCATGATTTTTTCATGGAAACACTGTTACAAGTATTTGTAGCCCTAGAATTGGAGGATTTGAAGAGCAAATACTAGCTTTCAAGTCCATTGAATGTCGGATTGAGATTAAGGCTTATTTTTTCAAGGAGTATGGTTATATATATATACAAAACCGCATTTTAAACCAATTAATCCAAATGGAGTTAACAAGTAAATGTTAAAAGTAGACAATGACTGACTTGAACTATTTTTGTCATTAGTTGGTTGACTCTTAACTATAGGATAACAATTCGTGTACTTTAGTGTTAAGATAGCACTTTTGAGGTATTCATGCACAAAAGAACTGTTTTTCTGATGAAATGCGTGAAGACCTCAGAAGGGCAACATGCCAAGGATATTAGGAAGGAAAAAGAGGATTAGCCTATTGATTATCAAGCATGTTGCTTCTTACCTAAAAAGGAACTGTGGAGGGTCATGATAGATGCTAAAGTCGGTTAGCCTTTGCAGTACTATAAAGATATTGGACTAGTGGACATCTAAGTTGCTCGGACTTGGGTGCGGGTGTCCAATACGGGTGCGGATCCAGAGGTCGGATCCTTCATGATCTAATTTTTAAGATTCGGGGATATGGATCCATGTATGGATAAGGGTGCGGCGATTCGCCTAAAAATAATTAAAATATCTAAAAATATAGTTATAAAACCTAAATAATGAGATATTATGAGAACTTGAGGAGAATCTTGGAATGAGATTAAAGGAAAAGGAGTGACAATAGAAATTTCTATATAAAAGGTATTCTATTTTCTTCAATTTCACCCTAGCTTTTGTATTGATTATGGAAATCATTAAAACTGTCCAGACTTTCCCCATCGATTTTTGTCAAAGTAACCAAAATCGGTTGACCAAATTGGACACGGATCCCACACCGACACCCACACCCATGTCGTGTCGACGCGGGTGCGGCACCAAAAGTGAAGAGTCTGAGTAACTTAGGTGGACATAGCTTTTGGAATCGGCAGTTCTTGGGTTGACTTAAATTTTGATGTAAGGCCTAGAAAATCAAGGAGTATAAAACATTTATACTCCGTAACAAATTATGGCTTGAACTAAAACAACACAAATAAATTTTGTCTTGAATTTTCTTAAATGCCTTGGTTGGCGATGAACATTGCCTCAATTGTTGGTCATGGCAAGTGCTGAATGTGTAATTTCCATTATATTTAATTGATTAAATTTGTCAATTCAGGTATACTGTAGATTATAGCATTTTGCTGATCAGATAGTTCTATTGGATGTTCTTTCACTATCATTTTGAAGCATTAAATATGATTTTGTTTGCAATTATCCTGGCACCAAGAAATAATAAAGAAAAAATTATTCTTGGGAACAACTCAAAAGGTTTGGAATTTACTATAATCCAGCTAAAGATAGGGATGGCCAAACTCTTAGAGCCTGTTTGGATGGACTTATAACTTGTGGCTTATAAACATATGCCATAATAAGTTAGAAATCCGAACTTCTAGCTTATTTTTGTTATTTTAGCTTAAAAACTAGTGCTTCAAAGCACTTTCTTATCTTATCCAAACACTACAAAAGTGCTTAAAAGCTCTTTTGGCTTAAAAGCACCTAAAGATAAGTCGATCCAAACAGGCTCCTAGTCATTATTCATTCTGAACAAACTATTTGTCATGTGGCTGGCATTTTCATTCAATACTCACCCTTGTTAAATTGGCTAGTTCGCTTATTTCACCTTGTTCAGGGTTTTTTGTATGCCTTTTCAATGGAAAGTGTTCATTTAGCATTTTTTTTTTGCCTTGATCTGCCATGCTTCTGTGCATTTTTAATGATCTTGATCATCCATCTTGCCGTTTGTTTCTCCTTTTGGATGAATTAAAATGACTAACCTGCAAAATTTGTTACGACAGAGATGTATGGGCATTCCTATTGGTATCCAAGGTTCGGTACTGCAGCCTTTATGATCAGGGGTAATTTTCTGTTGTGTTACTTCAAAATTTATCACTTGGATTCATCATCCCGCATTACACAAAAAAGATGACATTCATGGGATTTATATATTATTTCTTTGATTCATGCTACTTAATACTCATAAATGATACTTTTGAACTCCAATTTCGGGAGGCACCCTGATTGATTTGAGCATCTATTTGTTTTACTGCTCTTGTAGGTATACCTCAATCGGGAGCATTCATGATACTGTTCCTAATGCACTTTTATGCACGAGGAACTCCGACAGTAGTGAAGAGAAGTTTAAACCTGCCTATTTACTGGCTGATGGAAGATTGGAAAGAGCTGGAAGAGCAAAGAAGAACTCTTCTGCAGTTTGCGGGAAATTGTCTTCTACTAGCAATGGACTGAAAATGGAGAATTTGAATTCTGGTAGCATGCTTACTGCCTCGATTATTACTGTGGGGGATGAAATTTTGTAAGTTATTGTTGCTTGACATTTGTATTTGATGTTTCTTGTATCACGCTAACATGCTCTTTTCTAAATGTCTTTTTCTCGTTATATGTAACTTTTGTTGGATTGATGCTATATTTCGTTTATATTCTCTTTTAGTGTGTGTTCCGTCTTTTGTATTTTCAATTGATCTGTCATGATTACATATTCTATTTGCTGGTTCTTTGTGATCGGAATTGTTGAACCTGAATGTACTTTTAAGTTGTTCTTGAAACAAGATTCGAATTCCTGACATTACAATTCCCTAATTAAAAAAAACACAATGAATCTCTTGGGGAGCTAGATTTCCTGCAAGCATATCAAATTCTACAAACTCATAATTCTTCTTCACCCAGCTATCTGAGCTGCTGATATTTGAACAAGTTATCCTCTACAACAGAGGAAATTAGCCCCTCTAAATTAAACTCCTCAGTCCTCAGTCTGTAATCCAGAAGGAATACAGCGATCTTATTGTGACGTGTAAAGGACATGTCATCTCATATTACAAAATTTCAATTTGAATTTTCTAGTCATTTTATGGTTAAGTGGATATGATTTGCCTATAGGCATTAGTCAAGACAGTAACTTGAGGGGCAGAGCTTGGTCTTGGGTTCTGGTTGATGTGTGTCATTACAGTTTTTGATATACTTTTTTGGCAACCAGATGGACATAAGGAGGCTGTCAAATTTCTGTGCATTTGTCCAAGCAGATGTTTTCTTTGATTAGTAAACTATGTCAATAGGAAAAGTTTACTATGCGCTTACATGTAATGCAAAATATAGTCTTTATTTTCAGTTTGCTCTATGTTATACTCTCCCATTTGAAGAGAGAGCCAATAAGATTGGAGTCAAGTGAATGTATATTCACCTGAACCAAAAATCTTATTTTTGTTGGTCTCTGCATCTGCTTGCTTATCATATATCTTTCTCATGGTTCCATAGCTCAGGTTTGGCACTGTAGAGGACAAGTTGGGTTCTGTGTTGTGTAAAAAACTCCATTCTATTGGTTGGGCAGTATCGCGAGTTACTGTCACTCGAAACGATGTAAGTAATATGTATTTGGAAGCTTTTGCAATGTCTGTTTGAATTGCGTGAACAGTTAAAAAGAGTCGAAAGCTAGAAATAAAAATCTCAAATTCTCTCTAATAAGTTGCTAAGGAGAAATCGATAGCCTAGTAAAATATCTCCCTAGTAATTGGAAAAGATTCATTGGACCATTCCAAAGCCAATTGTTAGCTAGAACAGTCCATTGTTATTGCTTTCTTGAACCAGCATCTTTTTCCTTTATTTCCCACCTCGATAGTTCAATGCTTGAGGAACCTTAAACATTTATAATTTGAATGTTACTAAAGTCCTCATTTGTCATCTCATCCTCTCAATTTCAGATAGATTCTGTAGCCGAGGAAGTAGAGAGATTGAAGTCCAGAGATGATATGGTAAGCATTTGTCAATATGGATTATATTGTGGACCAGTCTGCAAATAGTTTTGTATGTCTGTACTCATTGGTGAGAAAATATTGCCAACTTCTTTAAGCATAAGGTTTTTCAAATTGTTGTCCTCCTACAGGTATTTATATATGGTGGGATCGGACCATTGCATTCAGATGTTACTGTAGCAGGAGTAGCAAAAGCTTTTGGTGTTCGCATGGTACATGATATAAATTTACTAAGTCCTTTGCGTGCTTTTGATTCCATGACTTAGCCTGAGCAATAGCTTCTAAATGATTTAGCTAAGTAGCATCGAAATTGATTCCCATGTTTGTCTGACATGGCATATGTCGCAAACTTGATGGCCCATGTGTGTGATATTTCAAAAAAAAACTTCCGTCATTAGCTCCTGTTGTGTGTCTGAGAGAGGAATATTTGAAGGTGATGGTCAAATGAAGGAACAGGTCTTATAAGTTTAGAAGAAATTAATTAGAGAAAGATGATTAAAAATCTAATTTTAGATTACCATGGTAAACACATAGATATTTTATTGGTAAATGTATTTGATGCATAGATGTCTATGATTATGAATTTTTATAGCTGTGTACATGATTCCCCTATGGCATGACTTCCTATTTGTAGTTTCCGTCTATGAACTTCGTTGATCATGTATCGTCAAGGAATTCCATGATCATATATGGCTTTGTTGCTCCCCCGTTGCTATATGTTCACCATGTCTCCTCGTCGAGTTTGTAATTCCTCTATTTGAGATGTATCATAAAAGTCAAAATGAGATGCTATGGCATGACCTCTTGGTCAATGTTCCCTCTTAAACCCTTTGGACGAAATCCTTCGATTCGCTATAATCCGATGAGAAATCTAGAATCGCGAATAACCATGGTTGATCTTAGGAATCATTTACCTTGAAGATAAAGTATAGGAGAGTGAGAATTGGAGCTATGTAGCTGTGGTTCGAAATGAGAGCGATGAGAAAATGAACTCAAAAAATCTAATTTGGGGTAGGTGGACCCCACTTTTGTTTTTTATTTGTCTCCTTGATCTTAACCAAGAAGGTCAAGGAAGGTGTTATCCTTTATGCCTTTGCTGCCTATGTTTACATCACATGGGTTCTAATCCATGTGGCATTTTATATTAATACACACTCAGCTACTTTACGGGTTGTACTTTGTGCTACACAAATTTGTACTTTATTAGACACCTTACAGTAAAATATTCAAAACTTTGTGTACAAATTTTGGATTGGCAAACGGTTCATGCGTTCGAAACTAGACTCGAAAACCTTTAATTTGATAGTAATTCACCACTTAACCCGGGAGATATTCTTGTTTGAAGTTGGACCATGTGCAAGCTCATTTGAAGTGTTAGTCTGTGACATAGCTTCCAACTCGTCTTTGTGATAGGGCTATCCTTAGCCCTTAATCACTCCTAGTGCACCTCCTATAATTATTATCACCTCAATGTTATGGTACTAGTTCATAGCTCTTTGGCACACAACATTATTTCTAATCGACGTTGTCACATTTTAAAGTCTTAAATCATTTTGGGCCTTTATCCGTTTTCCCAATGTACTTTCCACACTCATCCTAGTCCATTTAATTTTTTTTTGACTTAAAAATCCTCAGGTGGTCCCCACACTTTCAACCTTGGTCCTGTTTCAAGGTTTTACAGTAACACAACTATAATCTGTTAAAATACTCGGAATATTCATAACTGTTTTAAAACAATTAATCCTTGTGTTATTCTGCATGTTTAACAGATAAACCAGTTTCGGCTGATTCTTCTGATATTTATTTACTTTTCAGATATGTTATTTGATATTCCACTTCTCACTGATGTTTCAGTGTCAAATCTTTCTTTCAGGCTCCTGATGAAGAATTTGAAGAACATCTGAGGCACCTCATAGGAGAAAAATGCTCTGGTGACAAGAACGAGGTTAGAGCTTTTCTTTAAAGTATTATTGTAGACAAGAATGACATAGCATCGACGTACCTGTGCTAATGGAGTGAGTTTGGTGCTTCAGTCTTACCTTCTGATGCACTGGTATTAAGAAATTTCTCCTTACATTATGTTAGGAGTTGATTGGAAGGTAAAGGGTATATACCTTGGGATCTGCCTGAACTTGGCTCAATTTATTCGGTGCACATTTAAACTATTGTGAGTCAAAATAACCCCACTGGACTTGACAATTTGACTCCTTTGGCTTTGACTCCCTGGGATGCTCTCACCTGATGAAGGCGAGAGACACACCTGTCACGTGGTTCTTTTTATTTTGTCCACATGGCTTTTTTGAAAAATAAAACAATTCTTTTTAACCTCTTAAAATCGATCAATTTTTTGGATCATCTTCTATTGGTTAAAAACTTCAACCTTACCAGTTTTAAAAAAAAAAAAAAAAAAAAAAAAAACTTGTTTGGAGCTTCCTTAGTTTGGCTGAAACCATATTCAATTTTGCTAAAAGGATGAAATTCCAGCCAAGCTTTTTCACGGATTAGCCTGAAAAAGAACTACACAGTCGGAACAAACAGTCGTTGCATCTAAGGAAGAAATAAAAATAAATACTTTGTTGGAACTTCATTATTTTGGCAAAAACTTTTCTTATTTGGTTTAAAATGATGAAATTCTATGTTACCTTACTCAAAAAAAAATATGATGAAATTCTACCCAAACTTTTACAGATTTGGCCGAAGAAGTACACAGTTGGTACAAATAATCATTACATCTAAAGAAGAACTAAGAAAGAAATACACAGTTAGAATTCCCTTATTTTGGCTAGAACTTTTGTTGTTCGACTATAAATAATGGAATTTCAGCGATTTTTTTTGCAGATTTTGCAACAAGACACAGTTGAAAGCAAATAGCCATTGCACTAAAGAAGAAACAAAAAATAAATACAGTTGGGGTAAAATCTGCAATGTATATTAAACAAGAAGAAATACACAATTGGAACAAATAACTATCGTATATGATCATGTGGCAAGTAATGCTTGGAAAAACCCTACCTGGAAGGTTATTTTTTGCTTTTGCGTCACTCCCACGTGCCTAAAAGAGGTTATAGCCATGCTCTTTGCCACGTCAACCGCTTGGGGGGAGGGGGGTGAAGGTATCAAATTGCCAAGGCCTGGGGTAATTAAGAGTTAAGACTATTGATAGTTTAGGTGTGCACCAAGTAAACGGAGGCAAGTTTAGGGGATCCCAAGGTTAATGAAAGAGCTCTGTGATAGGCTGGTGAGTCCAGTTTACATGATCAGAATTTTATTTTCTTCTCGGGACTTGGAATTACAATTCTGTATCTTGATTGGTAATTAGCTGAATAATGTTAAGACTTTTCAGTAGAGTTCTCATACATGTATATTAGACATCTGAGGCACCTAATAACCTGAACTTATGATTTACTATCTGATACAAATTGGAGAAGAAAAGTTTGGAGATATCACTTTTCTAAGTGCTACAGGATGAATCAGTATTTCCAGATACATTTAATTCGATGATAACTTGCACCTGCAAAATCCCGACTCCAAAAGTTTCAAGTCCTGATATTTTTTTCCAAGGCTCTTCTGGATTTCTTGTCAATCCAGAGATTGTTTCAATATTGTAGTTTGAAATTATGCACCATCTTGTGGCCCAAGAAAGGACTGTTAAGATACAAATGAAATAAGTGCAAGGAAGATAAATACTTATTTATAAATTTCTTGTCATTGGATGTGATTATATTTGTGAACAATTTTAGCTACACTACCAGAGTACCAGTCACAGTTAAACTGTTGTTTCTTTTCCTATTCCAGATGGCGCTGTTGCCTGAGGGTATTACAGAATTGTTGCATCATGAACAGCTGCCTGTGCCTTTGGTATGTTGGCCATTATCTGAAATATAATGATTATTTTTAAGTTCTTTCTCGCTTTATAAAAAGTTCTTTCTCTATGATGCTTTCTTTATATCAGAGACCTTATAATGCTATCCAACTTAAGCAGTGAATCAATTCTAATTTATACTTATTGCAAAATATCCAACAAACAAGGTCCAAACCAGCTGAATGTATCAAGCTATAAGATGATTTTTTCTTCTATAAATAGGAGATTAGTGTTACAGCAGAGCTGTCCAATTGGGCCGACATGGATGAGTCATTTTATTGGTGAAATTGTCGAGGTCTTCTTTTGATTAGTCGAAACATCTAGATGCTTGTTTACTTTTTCCGCCATAACAAAAAAACTATGATTGAAGTGAAGGAACCAGCCACACGTATATAATGCATGTATCTCATGTTTGATTTTATAGTTAGCTTGGTATAGTTCTTTCCCACGAGGTAGAGGTAAGGTGTCACGACCCGAGCCTACACCCTGGACGTGGCCGGCACTCGAAGACCATTGCTGGTCCCCAAGCGAATCCTGGCTGACTACAAGCGGAAAACTGATTCAAGCATACAAAGCTTAAAAACTGAAATAAAATTCCATAAACTCAACTTTGTACAAAACTCTAACTCAAATGAACAACTTAGAATAAAAATAATATATTCAACTCGCCATAAAATAGGCAACTTAAGTCTTTAAACATTTAATAAAATAAATGAATAATACAGACTTCTCAACTAGACTATCTATGAAGCCTCTAACTAATAAAGATGGAAGTCAGGACAAGACCCACGACATCCTGACTAAACTGAAAAGTAAATGAAATTCTCCGGAGAATAAGGAGGCTCACCACAGCTAACTCGAACTCTCGGATGTATCAACGAATCTCCTGTTGATGATCCTGAATACCTGTGTCTGCATCATGAGAAAATGAAGGTCAAATGGCTCATTACGTGGAATGTACGAGCATGTAAGAGGAATTCATACTCAACTCAATATAAAGCAACAATACACATGCAATATATGGAAAGCTTTATAAA
>NW_006239101.1:701391-701892 GCF_000226075.1 Solanum tuberosum | reverse complement strand
TATGTGGGAGTTTCTCTAACCGACAACCATCACTTAAAAGCTATAGTGATGATACATCACTCTACCTCACGCTGCCAAGGACCATCCTATACCTTGCCATCAGTATAGGACCTAACTTAACTTAGTGGATCCACTAGTCTATACGAAAAGGATTCATCTACAAAGTATGACCCTTTTCTACCCATGATGACTACATGGTTTTCATGGAGACTTGAGTTAATAGGAAACTCGCATCCCCACATCGGTGCTCAATAATACTCCCAAAATATAATACTAGCTCTTTATGTTTAAAACATACTTCTTTCTTTGGTTTGAGATAATTACTCAAAACTTAGCTTAAAAGTTCTCTTGGAATTGATGTTCCCTTTCTTGCTCAAAACTCTTTTGGAAATCTCAATTTCCTTTCATCTTAAATGTGAAAACATTTACTCTTGGGAATACTCAGTTTCCATATATCATTTTAAAGAAAATGAACTTTACTCTTACTCTTTACTCAACTTC
>NW_006239101.1:678382-699348 GCF_000226075.1 Solanum tuberosum | reverse complement strand
CTTAACACTTAAGAAATTTTAATTCCTCGGTAAAAATCTCACTCACTACAAATAAGGGTTCGAGTCTTAGTTCAAAAATTTTCTAGGGTGTTACATAAGGTCTGCGTATACTCTACCCTCCCTAGACCCCACTTTGTGGGATTCCATTGGGTATGTTGTTGTTGTTGGTTTAGTTCTTTTCGTCGTTAATCATCTTGTCTTGATAAAAGTACTCTTACATAACCCTCAGGGGTTGGCCTGCTGGCAATTGACTTGAGCCTTGGGGTTTGCTCCCTTTCAAGGTCTCAAGTTCGAAACCCACTGGGTGCAAACAATTTCTGAGGGCCATCGGACTGGGTAAAACCTGAATTAACCGTGGTGCACTTGCGGGAAACTCCTTGCCGAGGGCCTGTGCACCCCCGGGATTAGTCGGGGCTCAAAGAGACTCGGACACCCGGGGCAAATCAAAAAAAAAAAAAAAAGTACTCTTACATCCAACCAATGATGTTTTTAAATTTTGACACTATTACATCCGACTAGGCACAAAGATATAATTCTTCAGCTTTCCTCTTCTTTTTTTATTTTTTTTTCTGTCCGCAAGAGGGGGCTTGAGACTTGTTTGATTCTACCCACAAACATAATTTTTGCTTGTGTCATTTCTGTCATTATCTAAAATATAAATTTTCTAAAGATTCTTCCTCTTGTCGACAAGGTTTGGCCAGCGATGTTTTTAAGTATGACCCTATACATCTGAATAGGCATACACCTAAAATTCCACTTTCCTTTCTTGTTTGCTGTTGGGAGGAGAGGGAGTGGGAGTTGGGACTAGTTTGGTTTGCCTACCAAGTATATTTTTGCTTGTCCATTGAAGTCATTATCTGAATATATATCTCCTAAAGATTCTTCTTTTGTCACCAAGGGTTTTTATGGTCATGATTAATTTCTAAATCTATTTCACAAGAATTTCTATGTAATAATCCACAGACCATTGTCGATTGTATTCGGAAAAAGGTATGCGATGACACTTGCCTTAGGCAAATTCACATTGGATGATTGGAATTGGATGCAATTTGGATTCCTAGGACCTAGAGTATCAAGAAAGGTGTTTTTTTGCATTGTTAGCAACAAGGGATGTGATCTTGACAGCAGAAAATTTGAGAAAGAGGAGGATCATTGGTGTCAATTAGTGTTTTATGTGCAAAAACTCCGGTGAAGATGTAGACCATCTATTGTTGCTTTGTAAAGTGGAAAATCGGTTATGGTGGGTGGTTTTTAATGTGTTTGGAAAGCAATGGGTGATGACGGGCACATTGAAGGAGGTGTTGCGAAGTTGGACTCACTGGAGGGGGAAGAGAAGTCCAAGGACATGGAGAGTGGCCCCTTCAGCAATAATGTGGGTTATTTGGAATGAGAGAAATAAGAGGGCTGAACCGCTGAAGTGCTGGAACAATTTTTTGTAAAATTGCGAAGTAGTCTATTGTGTCTAGTTTCTTTTGGTGTACTTATGAGGTCCTTATTGATATAGAGGATTGAATCATCTCTTTTGTTGAGAACCATAGGTGTAGGTCCTCTTTTTCTGGTATACCACTTGTATACAGGGATTCCCCCATTGTTAATAATATACTTTACCGTAATACATCTAAAAGGGTCAATTCAGGATTTAGTTTTTCGAGGCACCTTTTGGATTAAAGCTCAAAGGGTCAAAATCTTGAAGGCCCAAATGTCTTGAGGGGTTTAGAGTTATCAGACCAAAGCAGACAAGACAATACCTAGACAGATGGGCATGGATTGTGACAGTTGGTATCAGAGTTGGTACCTCCCCTAGTATGGTAGTGTGCATACCTAAGCAAGGACGTTGAGCCCTTAAGGAGGGAGTACCACAGACTGTTGGTATAGTTGAACTCAAAAGAGGGTATGGTGTGACACTTACCTTGAGGCAATTCTCACATTGAAATGGGAGGTGAAAATTAGGGGCCATATAGAGGTGAGTTCAGGATTTGATTGTCGGGGTGATTTTCGAGTTAAAGCCCAAGGGGCAAAACCGTAAGGTTCAAATGCCTTGAGGTGGCCTAAAAGAGTCATGTCAAAGGGGACAACACCTTGGTAGTTGGGCCTGGGCTGTGACATTCTATTTTAGCACATTGTGTTTATATTTTTCTGTTTGAATTTAAAAAATATGAAGGTTTGGTAACTTTTCAATAAGTTGACAATTTTTTCTTAGATGTTTCTTTCAAATCCTACAGTCTGTGTGCATTGAGTATATCCTGAAGTCTATTACTTCAACCAATGAGCTCTAAAATTTATTTAATTTCTCTTGATGAAAAGATTTCATCACTACTTTGTCAATTAAATTTTTCTATGCATATTATTCTTTGGCATTTTTGTGCATAAATGTTTTAATTCTAGACCATGGATACTAGATAGAGTTGTAAGTTGTAACACATAAAAATAAATAGGATCGATACCTAGTAAAGGGAAAGACAAGTTCTATAGAACTGTTGAGAAACCAACAATGTTACATGAGAATGAGTTTTGGGCCTAAAAGGTATAATGTAACCCAAAAATGAGTGTCATAGATATTCAGTTTTAAGATGGACTGTGACTACAGCCAAAATTAGACAGTATGAGAACATATCACATCATGAGAGGATTCAAGTAGCACACAAAATAAAATGATAGAAGATCGCCTGAGATGGTTTGTCCATGTCATATGCAGATCTTAAATGTACTCATTAGTTCATGTTACAATGTGATGATTGCATTTATTAGCAGGAATGAGGTGGACAGATTTTCTCAAAATTTCTACATTTTTGGATTTCATGTGAATGTAGCAAAGAAAGTACACAGTATTGGATTCATATAAAGCAGTATGAATCCATTACTTAGCCGTGTTGTTTCATTTACCTTAAGTCTGGCATTTGTCAGTGATATTTAAAGATTTGTATGTTAGTGTAATAATAAGTATGAGAATAAGAGAACCCTTAGTTTTAGAGAATACCTAATTCATCTTTAAGTCAAATTTTTGAGTGTTTGAATGAAAAAAGCTTCAAATAGAGCCAAATATAGATATGGATGATTCATATAGATGAAGGCTCAAATAGAGCAGAATGGACGTGGGTGATCATATAAACTATTTTGGAATTGAGGCATAGTTTTGTTACTGTTGCAACCTTTCCATTCTAGATATTTGTAGTGGTGCTGCTGGATTGTAGGTTTCCTTCTCCTATGCTACTCATTTTCCTTTGAAGTTGTTAGAAAATAGTTGGATTTTATTAAAGAAAAAGAAAATAGGAAACCCTAATGTTTTAAGAAGTGAAGAAATCGGATCACTATTTATGACAGGTAGATGAATGTTCTTATGTAGCACTAATAGTTTTGTTGGCTTATTCAAAGTTGTCAATGTGGTTTACAAATACGAAAAAGCTGATCACTGATAGTGAACCTACCTTGTCTTTGCCTCGATTTCCTCCTCCTTTGCTTTCCCCCCCTCTCTAATCTTTTAATTACATGGGGCTGTTTTATGTCCTTGTTATATTCCTGATGATGCCTCTTTACCTATTTGTTAAAGATACTTACAATGTAGAAAGTTTATGACCATGTGCATTACCTTTGTAGATCAAGTGCCATAATGTGATTATTCTCACTGCAACAAATGCTGTAGAGCTGGATCGGCAATGGGATTGTCTGATTGAATTGGCAAAATCTAATGGCATCCTGGAGCAGATGGATCCATTTGTATCAAAATGCTTTGCAACAACTCTTTCTGACGTGAGTTCTCAGGAACCCTTTCTTAGATTCTCTTTTTGCTTCTTTTTTAACTTTCCTTGTTGATGTGTGATATTGTGAACTAGAAGAGTCATTTCATTGGATATATCATTAGTATTCGTGAATCCTTTTTCAGCATGCACTAGTAAGTAGTAAGTGCCTTTCCAAGTTTTGTTTCTTCCACAGTATCCTTGTTAGGAAAAGGTGTTTGATGGCATCCCAGAGTGATCCAGAGGACTTCTGGCCCTTTTTATGGGGACTCTTCTCTTGGTGGTTTGGAGAATGATGGTGTTTAAGGTTTCCTGAGAAGTTGATAGTTATTCCTGACAAATTTTAGATTTATCTCTGAGGTCCTAGTTCTGAAAAGCAAATTGAAGTTTTCATGTCAGTTTTTCTTCATGAAGAGTGTACAAATCTCCAGTTACCTATATTCTTTTGATTAAGTAATAAATTTTTGGGCAACAAATCATGCCCGTATACAAGCAGTATAGCAAAATAAAAAACCTACAAAAGAGATGATTTTCTACAAACAACATTGAATCTTCTGTACATAAAGGAACCTTATGGTGCACCAGAAAGAGATTAGAGATAAAACTACTTAACTACTGTTACAGGTTTCAAGAAAAAAGACTTACTCCTCAACTGAGCAAAAATCATTTCTATGCCTCAAAGCACTCCTATTTCTTCGGTACAAGCTTGCATGCTTTTCTTTTTCTTCTCCTTCGACCATAATTCCAGCTGAACATTACCTCTTTCACCGTGCTTAGCTCGGTGAAAATATACCAAACCATCTAGGATTCCCCACCATAGTCTCGATGCTGTTGGACAATGAATGAGGAGGTGGCCCATAGCTGACATCTTCGCCCAAACCCATGTACTTAAACACCAATTTACATAAGTAACTTTCCCTTCCTGAGATTCTTAGCCATCAAGATCATGCCTCTTGCTGCTAATTAAGTGTAGAAACATTCCTTTCTTGTTACCTTTGGTATATAAATCTATCTATATGGAAAGGCGACTACCTCCACAACCTCACCTCCATACATCTTGTCTATCCTGTGTTGTACTTCGTTTGTGGAGTAAATTAATGAGACTTTGGAAACCTAGCACCTCCCAATTTTGTAAGTTCTTTTTAAATCTCAAATCCCAAAAGCTTCTCTATCTTGTAAAGCAAGAAGTGAAGAAAAATTATTGATAAATCAGGTAAATAATCTTCAGTTCCTCACACAGTTGTATTCATTTAGTATTCTCTTGCTAAATGAACTAAAGGAATTAGAAATGACTTCTCACATCAGAAAAAGGCACCACATTGCAGTGAACTTCAGATCCTTCTCCCACATACTTCTAATGTGTGCATACAAGGATAACCTTTTTATCTCTCACATGAACCTGGATAATATCCTCTGATTTAAGATATTTCAAAAGGTTTACATCGGAAGTTTCATAAAACTCATGACAAATAGGTCAGGACAAGGAGCTGCAGAAACAATGAGAAGGTGTGGAGCTGCAAAATTTTGTGTCCAGGACCTGGATGATCTAATGATATCGTAGATATAAGAGAATATTTTGTGTTGGGCAATCTGATACCATCTGTCTCATGTACCTATGTAGAACTAATATTACCATGTATGTAAAGCATTTGGAGGTTGGTAACTGAAAAAAAACAGCTTTCCCAGAAAGATTAATCCGAATTAAAAGTTTAATGCATTTATAAAGGCTTAGAGAATATTATTTGATCATGGAAAGCACTTGCAGATCTTTGCTTATTGTAACAGTCACCTGGATACATCCATTTGGGGTTGGGGTGGGGTGGGGGTGTGTGCTATAAACAGAAAATGTGTGCCTGCTTAACTTTCACTTTACCTTTGTGCTGCTAACATTCTACACAAATAAATAGATGTAATGGAACCAGTTTACCTTTCTCAAAAATAATTAAATAGATGTAATGGAACCTGCTCTATATTTGGGTTCCATGCAATCATCATCAGATACCTGTGGTAACAATATAACTATTCGCTCATCAATATTATTTCTTGTATTTTACTTCCTGGATAACCTTCTAGAATAGTTGGGTGCAGTTCATTTATTCCGTTGTTTCCTTTTCTTCATTTTGAGTGAGTCATTATGATTAATCACTGTATTGGGTTTTTCTTTTCTCGTCCTCACTTCTTTTAGTTTTAAGTTTCACTTATAATATAATGTCAGTACAAATGGTTATTTACTCTTTTCGTACTTTGTCCTATTGCAGGTTGAGGTTGCTCAACCTCTGTCAAAGCTTTGTGCTCAGTTTCCTGATCTTTACATTGGTAAATTAATTGTTTTCCCTGCTGCCCATCCAACCTTTTCTCTCCTTCCTGTTGTAACAACTTTTCCTGTTTTCTTGGATATGAAGGAGGTTATCGCGAATCAAGAGAAGGCCCTCTTATAATTACATTTGAAGGGAAGGTAAATAACCTCTTGCAGAAGATGTCACATGGTTTTGAAGCATGTTCTTTTATCAAGTTGAATGAATTTGTTGTGTTGCTGTAGGATCTATCAAGAATAGAAGCTGCTTCTCAGTCATTGTGCCAAAAATTTCACCCTGGTGCATTCTCCAAAATCAAGTGACCATCCTCGTTGCCCTGGTTGTTGCTCTTGGCTTGCATAGGCCTCTAAATTTTGGACTTACTAGTGCCAAAAACTAGATTAAAGGTACAATGAAGGAGAACGATGCTCGAGAAGAAAAAGATCAAAGAAAATTGGAGTAGCTTCAATTTCAGCTCAATTGCAACTCTTGATACAAATATTTAGTATTTCATACAGTTTAAGACACAATTCTTATATGTACCTCTGGGATCAAACAGCCTTTCTGTTGCACAGACTCTTATATTCTGTACTAGTAGTTTATCATCTGCAATTTACTTGATTACTTTATGTTACTATCACTCACACTTTCTTAGCCCTTTCTGAGTTCTGAAGCACCTCATGCTACTATGAATTGGTGCATTTCACCTTTCATTTCAACCAAACTGAATCCTGGTGTTTTGTGTATACCTTCAGTTTTCATCTTCTTCCTTACTTTTTCAGCATCAAACCATCTGTTTTCTGCAGCATAAATGTTGGAGAGAAGAATGTAACGCCCCGAGTGATACGGGTCCATTTGAGTCACAATCTTGGCTATCCTTTCACCCATTTGAACCTCACCATGCATCCTACAAGCCCCTAGCAAGGCACCCCAGATGCCAGCATCAGCTTTTTCAGGCATATCTTGAATAAACATCTCTGCTTCTTCAAGCAAACCCGCCCGACCGAGAAGATCAACCATACAACCATAGTGCTCAGATCTTGGTGTAATGCCATGTACTTTACTCATAGCATTGAACAGCCATTTGCCTTCTTTAACTAATCCTGCATAGCTGCAAGCACATAAAACACCTAAATATGTTATCTCATTAGGACTTGTTCCCTCATCACACATTTGATGGAACAACATAAGAGCTTCATTTGCAAGACCATTCATTGCTAGTCCAACGATCATGTTAGTCCAAGCCAACACTGATTTTTTTCTCCGTATCGTGTAAAATACTGTAAGAGCTTTCTCAGGATCGCCACACTTGCTATACATATCCAACAAAGCTACCTCAACTTCTTCCTCCTTTATGTTCTGTTTTTCCATGAAAGAGTGGATGGCTTCACCGATATGCAGTACACCTGCATATCCACAAACTGAGAACAACCCAACTAACGTTATCCGATCAGGTTTCAATCCAAACCTGAACATATCTCTTAGCAACTCTAAGGACTTCATATACATCTTGTTCTGAGTATAACCAAGAATCATAGTGTTCCATGAGACTAAATCTCTATCTGGCATTGCTCGAAAGATAGTCTCTGCTGAACTCATATCACCTGCCTCAGAATACCCACTAAGCATGACATTCCAAGCAGTAGTATCCTTAGGCATCTGACTAAAAACAACACCAGCTCTTTCTAGTTCACCCTTTTGTATAAAACCATCAAGAAGTGAAGTCCATGAGAAAACCGTCTTCATTTGCATCCTATCGAACAACTTCTCAGCTGACTCCATATCTCCAAACTTAGCATACATATCAATCAACCCATTACCAAGATTTTCACTCATATGTATTCCTCTTTTCATAATATACAAATGTATCAACTTACCTAAACCAAAATCCCCCATTTTCAAAGAACACGAAACAAGTCCAAGAAGTGTAACCGCGTTAGGCTCAACCCCGTTCCAACACATTTCGTTAACCGCAGCCAAAACCTCATCAAAACAACCATTTTTAACAAAATCATCAATAACCACATTCCAAGAAACTACATCTGGTTCAGGCATTTCATCAAACAGGTACATGATCTCGACGAAAAACCCAAACTTTGCATACATATGTAAAAGTGAATTTGCTATATGAAGGTCCAAAACATGCCCAAATTTTATCACAGAACAATGCAATGCTTCACCAAGAATGTAATTTTGAGTCCTGCACACTGCTTTAATCACAAAAGGGTAAGTATAATGATTAGGGAAAAAACCATATCGCAACATTTTGACGTAAAAACTCATTACTTCACTTGGATTAGAGCTAGAACCATAACCTCTAATCATAGTATTGAACATGAAAGTATTGGGTAAATCAATTTGGTTAAAAACCAAGTGGGCATATGCTAAATTTCCAGTAGGAGAAAGTGCTGTAAAGGAAAGAACAGCACTGAGGAAAAGGGTGTCATTTGAAAGGCCATTTGTGATGAAATGGCCATGAAATTTCTTGAGATGTTTCATATTTGTACAGTTTTGTATAAGAAAAAGGTGTGGATTGGTAGCTAGTTTTAGAAGTTTTCTAATGGTGGATGAACACATGGCGGGGCGGAACTAGAGGGACACAAAAGGTTCATTTGTGAAAAATTATAATTGTGTTATTTGTTATGCAGGAAAAATGAGGTAAGAATGCCTCACAAGTCTCCAATTAAAAAAAAGGGACTTCTCATATATTTTAGTAAAATTTTAGGTATTTTGAGGTAAAAAATATGGGATAAAAGTATGTTTGGGGCTGTTGTGAAAAGATTTTTTAATTTCATTAATATTAATTATATATTTGTCACTTCTACCTAATATTTAAAACTTGGAGGACTCCTACCTAATTAACAAACTACTTTGTCACTTTTAATACACTATATAACATGTATAATAAACTTGGAATCTTCATGAATTTTTGTTCGAGTGAAAATTGTGGTTAAGTCAAAATTTATCCGACAAGGAATTTTACTATATTAGGACAGTTATGATTGCTATTCATCGGACCTCGGCTCTTTTATTATCAGGGCTGCAGGTGAGAAAAAAGTACCGCCT
The DNA here is from genome assembly GCF_000226075.1 of Solanum tuberosum. Lineage (NCBI taxonomy): Eukaryota > Viridiplantae > Streptophyta > Magnoliopsida > Solanales > Solanaceae > Solanum > Solanum tuberosum. The sequence goes on along the minus strand of NW_006239101.1, from coordinate 690,254 downwards.
TTTTTCTTCTCATATATTTTAGTGAAATTTTAGGTATTTTGAGGTAAAAAATATGGGATAAAAGTATGTTTGGGGCTGTTGTGAAAAGATTTTTTAATTTCATTAATATTAATTATATATTTGTCACTTCTACCTAATATTTAAAACTTGGAGGACTCCTACCTAATTAACAAACTACTTTGTCACTTTTAATACACTATATAACATGTATAATAAACTTGGAATCTTCATGAATTTTTGTTCGAGTGAAAATTGTGGTTAAGTCAAAATTTATCCGACAAGGAATTTTACTATATTAGGACAGTTATGATTGCTATTCATCGGACCTCGGCTCTTTTATTATCAGGTAACCAATTTCTTTAACCTTTTTATTTATACAAAAGTGTCACCCGCGATACGTGATTTTATAATTTTATGGAGATTTATATTTCTTATAAACAATAGCTTAGGTCTTGCCATTGCCACCCCCATTCTTTGAGGTGACGCCCCTTCTTCCGGAGTTACAGCCTACACGGCTATATTATCGAGTTTCTTAGATCTACCTATGCATTTATGTGTACCTTCTTGCTTAAAGCTATTTAAGTTTTGCTTGGAAGTATGTCATGAGTTACTTCTCGAACATTGACTCAAGACATTTTACCTTTAAAAAAAAAGTACCTAGCACTTAGTTTTAAATATTTATGTAAGTATAAATTATTTCATTAAAATTAAAATAATATATAAAAAAATTATTAAGTACTATTTTTGGACCGGGACAATTTTATATTTTTTGGTATATAAATATCTCTTACTAAAAAAAATAAAAATGCATTACTTCATTTCCCCTCTTATCTCCAAATTGGTCCCTTTTTGTGTGGATTTGGTGAACTCTGGTTAGTTTTTCTCTCTTCTTTGTGGAATGCCTATGTAAATGTTTGATTCAATACTATGTATATGATTATTTTTTTCCTATTTACTCATGTTATTTTGGTGGATTTTATACATGTATGTAGTTATTTGTTGTAAAAAATTTCTATGGAAGCAAACTGAATTGCCACTAGGAACAAAATACACTGTAGTAGTTGAGAAATTAAAGGAATATCATTGATGCAGCAAAAGTGTTCGACGATATGCCTCAAACAACTGAACATTTTTTTTTTTTGTGTATAGTATCATTCAACAACAACCCTAAAGGTACATTACTTCAACTAGACTGAATTGTTTAACAATATTTTCCGCCTATTAGTATTGATATTATTATTACTCTTGAGCCGAGGGTCTATTGGAAACAGTCCCTCTACCTATGCAGTGAGCGCGCATTCTAGGTGGGACTACATTGGGTATGTTGTTGTAGTATTGTTATTATTACTCTTGAGCTGAGGGTCTATCAGAAACAACCTCTCTACCTGGGCGGTATGGGTTTAGTTTGCGGACTCTACCCTCCTCAGACACCACTTGTGGGACTACTCTGGGTATGTTGTTGTTGTAGTAGTAGTATTGCTCTCCTAGGATTTTTTCATTCGATCGTAGTATTACCTGTTGTTTCCTTTGCTTCAGTGATCGTAGTATTTGTTGTTATTGTTCTCTTCTTTATTGTTTTCAGCATGGCTACTTTATTTGCTTTGCTTTACTTGATTTTTGATATGCTTTAGTTGAGCTGAGGGTCTTTCGGGAACAACCTTTTTACTTTCACAAGGTAGGGGTACGACTGCGTACACATCACCCTCCCTAGATCCCACTTGTAGGATTACATTGAGTATGTTGTTATTTATGGGTTGTATAGCCTTTTGTTGGAGAAATATTTGTTTGAAATGCATTCAATTTGCTTCCAAGTATATAGATTTTGCAGCATTGCTACTGTTCTTTCTATAACAAGACAAGAAATGGATTATGATAATTTAGGGAAAAAGAAGAAGTGAAAATGGGTGAAGGGGGTGAGAAAGCAGAGAGAGGAAAACTTCCGGTGAAGGAACAGGGGAACTTAATGACAGCCACTGGTGATGAAAATCTCAAGGACATTTTCCACACTATCAGAATAACTAAAACTCCGGTTAGCTTGAGTTTCTACAATTTGTTTTTATTTTTGAAAGAAACAAGCTTTTCTATTCATAGATAACGATGAATTAAAGCTTTTTGCTAACTGTGTTTTGCAGGCTGTAATCAATTATGGAGCTTCTTGGTAAGTCAATTGTTCACTAAAATCTTCTATATTTGGTCTTTATCTTATCTGTACTCTTTAGATTTCGATATAAATATTGGTTCTGATATCAGGTTCATCTGAACCTTAACTTTTGACATGGAACATAAATTAATGTGTCAAAGTCAACTAAAATTGCAACAAATAGTAGGTATGAGCCCATAACTTTATATATATAACAGGTTCAATGCTAAGAACCTTAAAAGTTGAACCCATAAAGCTTAAATCCTATATCCAACTGTGATTTTTCGCATATTTCTAGCCTAGTTTATTTCGGTTGGAAGTCCTTGAGCTTTTGCTTCTGTGTTTGATCCCATTTCATCTTTTGTTACCCTAGTTTGATATAGAGTTAAAATATACCAATCTGAATGAGCCGTGAGTTGCAGAAGTAGGAAGATGAATGCACATGAATTTAGGAACGGCCAGCATTATTTCTGTACCTGTATTGATATGCAAGCTAAAGTTTTTCTGAAAAACAAATATCGTTGGTCAGTTTCATCAAACTAGTGCTAGTTGATGAAAGTTACAAGTCTGAAAGGAAACTTTTAAGGTTTACCACTTAGACTTTCCAATCTACCCTTGAGGTGGAAGTCCTTAAAGATCTCGAATGAGAGTCCGATAGATTTCACATAATTTTCGAACCTCCTATATATGCTTTTTGAAGACTAATTTGGCTGCAGTTTAAGTGTAATGTTCTTCAATGTTGTTAGGAGCTTAAGGTACTGCTTTAAATGAGTTTGTTAAAAGTCTACTGTGAATACGTGTTTGTCTTTGTCCACGCTGTGTTTCCAAAACCTGTTTAAAAGTATTTCATCTTTTTCTGTCAAGTTTGTAATTTGCTAGTAGACGTGAGGCTGTGGCTCTAGATCTTGTTGAAGCTCTCCTGGTCTTCGTCGTGTCTTGAGTTCGAAGTTGCAAAAATCTAGTGGTCAATTCTTAAGTTCTACATGTAACACCTGTGTTTCAAAGCTCTTTATAAAATTAGTTTGTCTTCCTCTGTCAATTTGTTAGTTGCTAGCGCACGAGGCCATGGCTCTAATTCTTCTTGATGTCTTCTTTCTATTGTTTACTAGTTCTACAGGATGTTCAACTGTGAACTAAGTAGATATCAATAAGGTGAATGGTTTTACTGTTGTCATTTGACTCTATCTGTGTTTTTCCCCTAATGAGATTAACTTTTATGTCTCGACTTGATTCTACGGTAGAGCATAATCCTTTCAGCTGTCTGAAATCCACTATTTGAAGAAAAGTTTTGCCGCTTCTCAGTTTTAAAATAGTAGATGGAATTAAGACACTAGGGATGTGAGTTTTGTGTCTGCTTATATGATTTTGGTGGGCATCTCAACGTTGTAATCATCAAACCAATATATGGAAATTATACTGTGGCATTGAGTGAATTCTGAAAGACATCAAATGATCAAGAAACTACTTGGAAGTTTTTGACATTCAATGACCATTGTGTTTTGCATTTGTAGGTGTCGTGTCTGCAACCAGATCCTTCCTACATTTTGGGACCTGAGCAAAAAGTTCCCAAAACTCTCTTTCGTATACGCTGATATTGATGAATGTCCAGAGACCACACAGAACATTCGGTACACACCAACTTTTCATTTCTACAGAGATGGTGAGAGGGTTGATGAGATGTTTGGTGGAGGAGATGAGCGCTTGCATGACCGTCTGTGGTTGCATTCGTAGATGAATGCTTTCAATACCAAACTTTTGTATGACATGACCAAACTTTTATCATATTTCTAGGAGAAAAGACATAAAGTTGTCTCGTATTTGCATAAAGACATCTTAACTTTGGAAGTGTCCTATCACCCGACAAAACTATTTAATATATTTGTAAATGAGCCATTTTGACCCATTTCCTCGTCTGGGTTGTTACCACGCACATGAGGCAGTGTTTTCACTGCCATTAACCAGCTATAAAGTGCTACGTGTCGTTTTATTTTTTTATTATTAATTATTTAATTAATTTACATCATCTTCCCCAAATTTAAAGAGAAGAGTCGTTGGTAGCCCTAAAATCGATTTCAACTTTTTTTCCAAAGCAAGCTCAACGTTGGTGCTCTCTCTTTGACGAATTCATTCTTTTCCATTATCTTCTTCACCCAAATTCAAAAACCCAATTACCTTTTCTTCATCTTCGTCGGCGTGCACTAACCCAAAAAAAGATCTCCCCTATCCTTTAAAGCCATCAGGCTTTCTGGATTCTTTTTATATAGAATTCAACTTAGAAGATTCATTTACTTCATCCATTTTTATCACTTTTTTTTGTCTCTTGCTTTTCTTTGTTTCTTTTTCTTCTTTTATCCTTTTTCTTTTTAAAATAAAAAATAAATGTGAACTCCATTGATTAGAGAGTACTATGAAACTCCATTTTTATTCTTATTTTTGTCTGAATATAGAACTCCATTACCTTGCTTTAGTAACTTGAGAGTTGAATTGATTTTTTTTTAGTGGCGGAAATAGTGCGGTAACAGGGAAGCATCATGGAGGCTATGTTGAAGGCGACAATGACTGCTACTTTTGGAGGATTTACAGCAAAGAACAAAGGATTTGAGTAATGAAGGTTGAAGAAGAGAGAGGGAAAAAATGAAAATTAAAAATTAAAAGAATTTAATACGTGGCAAACAACAATTGGTGCGTGATTGCACTTCTTTTCTTGCAATTGAGGTTGGGTGAAAAGTGAGATATTTATAACACTCTTAAATTGTCCGATGGAAAAATAGGACACTCACAAAGTTAAGGTGTCTTTTTAAAAATTTGAGATAACTTCAGTGATGAGTTTACGTCTTTTCTCTATTTCTAGATTTACCATGCACCATGAATTGTATTTTGCATACAATATGTTTACAGAAAAAGAAATTAAAGCAAATCAATTGATAAACTGACTTGCATTTCTCATTATGATAAAATGATCACAATAAACAAATTTCATCAGACAGGAAGTTGTATGATAAAAACATATATAAATTGGATAAAACAAGGAGAACTTAAATCACAGCTACTCAATAACCATTACAAATTAGAAATAAGGTACTGCAGAAAAGGTAAAGAAAGAAATAGGAAAATAACAAATGTTCAGTGACTCGGAACGGAAACGCTTGTTCTCTTCTTCCAGCACCAATGCAGCCTAGAAAACAAATATCAATATCAATATCAATGTATGATATGATGAAGCTTGTTTATTGGTCCGCGACAAGAATAATGGCCAGTACAAATTTAACTGGCCAAAAAATTGTAATGCAAGACCTCACTCAAGCTTTTGGCTTGAGGACCTTGACAGTCTCCCAGGTGAAATCGGGGTCATCACGTCCAAAGTGACCGTAAGCTGCAGTCTTCTGGTACCTGAAGTTGCCTCCTCTCAACAAATCAAGGTTGATTGACATCATTCCAGGCCTGAAGTCAAAGTTCTCCTTGATCAGAACCAAAATATCCTTGTCGGGAATTGTTCCTGTCTTGTAAGTGTCAACAAACACGGAAAGTGGTTCAGCCACACCGATAGCATAAGAAACCTGCACAATACAGCGACGAGCAAGTCCTGAGGCAACCACACTCTTTGCTGCCTGCCTAACAATGTAAGCACCACTCCTGTCCACCTTAGTGGGATCCTTTCCTGAGAAGGCACCTCCACCGTGAGCACCCCAGCCTCCGTAGGTATCAATGATAATTTTCCTGCCAGTAAGACCAGCATCTCCATGTGGACCACCAATGACGAAGCGACCTGATGGGTTGAGGTGGAAGATGGTGTTCTCATCAAGGTACTGAGCTGGGATCACAGGCTTGATCACATGCTCTTTCAAGTCCTGGGCGATCTGGTCGTTGGTGACAGTTTCGTCATGCTGGGTTGAGATGAGAACAGTGTGAACTCTAATAGGGACCATGGCACCATTGTCGTTCTTGTACTCAACAGTAACTTGGGTCTTGCCATCGGGCCTGAGCCATGGGCAGGTTTTGTTCTTCCTCACTTCAGTAAGCTTGGCACCAAGCTTGGTGGCCAAAACATGGGTAAGGGGCATGAGCTCTGGAGTTTCATCTGTGGCATAGCCAAACATGTGACCTTGGTCACCAGCTCCAATATCTTCTGGTTTCTTGGTAAGATGACCGTGAACTCCTTGGGCGATGTCAGGGCTCTGCTGTTCAATGTTGACAAGGACCTTGCAGTTGTCAGCATCAAGACCAACATCTGCTGAGATGAATCCAATTTCTCTGCATGTGTCACGTACAATCTTCTCGTAGTCTACGTTGGCCTTGGTTGTGATCTCTCCAAAGACCATAACCATGTTTGTCTTTGTGCAGGTTTCACATGCGACCTTGCTTTCAGGGTCCTGCTCTAGGCAAGCATCAAGAATGGCATCTGAGACCTGGTCACAGAGCTTGTCGGGGTGACCTTCGTTGACTGACTCTGAGGTAAACAAGAAAGTTTCCATGTCTGCTCTGACCAAATTTAAGACAACATGTTAAAACCTACCTTAAAATAGTCAATTTACGAGTAAATCAAGGAAAAACTGCCAGTGCTACACATGCGGCAACTATTATCCAACTATAAGTCAGCTACTATCCAACAAGATCATACTATAAAACCACCACACATGCACATATCATATTCCCAATAAACTATCCCACTTAGAGCCCGTTTGGATTGGCTTAAAAAAAGTAATTTTTAAGTCGAAAATAAAAAGTCAAACTTAAATGACTTTTGAGGAGGCCTACTTTTGGTTTTTAACTAATTTCAAGATATTTTTAACCTTGACAAACATTTTCTAACTTATTTTAAGTTATTTTTATATTTGCCATAACACTGAAATTAGCACTTAAACTACCCAAATTGATGGACACAAGCCTTTTGATCAAATGTAGTTCCTCGCACTTTAAAAATAATAATTTGTCAATGAGATCTGACTACTAGTTTACCAATGTGAACAAATATCATAACAATCAAAGTTAATATCACTAGTAAACAAAGAGATCTAAGCACAAACCAAAGGAGTAAACACGCAACACTTGCATATGCTTTCGAAACGAATCAACGTGTATGACACAACAAAATGAGAATATTTACAGTAGAAATGCTGAGATCTAGATCCTAAATCAACAAAAAAAATACACGAAGAGCAATGTCAGATCTAATACGAAACTAATGGAGCAAAAAAAAGGAACAAAATCAAAATCTAATAGTGAAAAGGGGAAGAAACATGTTAGCATATTGGAAAATGTTGCAAGACAACCACTAATTTACATACATTTGAGCTTTTCGAAACGAATAAACATGTATGAAATCACAAAATAAGAATATTCACAGTAGAAATGCTGAGATCTAAATCCCAAAACACGATTCATAACAGATCTAATGGATCAAAACAACAACAAAATCAAAAAATCTAATACAGAAAAAAAAAACAGTAAATTCCTCCATGGTTTTAAAAACACACCTTTGATAACAACGCATAACAATTGCATATTAAAAAATGTTGCTAAAAACCCACTAATTTACACACATTTGACACTTTTTGAAATAAATAACATGTATAAACTGACATCCCGAGAATATTCATAGTATAGATACTGAGATCTAGATCCTACACACATAACACTTGCATATTAAAAATTGCTGCTGCTTGAAAACCACAAATTTACCCACATTTGAAACTTTTCAACACCAATCAACATGTATAAGCTGACATAATAAAAAAAATTCAGCGTAGAAATACTGAGATCTAGCTCCTAAAATATGCTCGAACAAAATTCATAGCAGATCTAATAGAACAAATCAAATACAAAAAAAAAAAACTGTAAATTACTCCATGAATTTGAATATATACCTCTGAAAAACAACACATAACACTTGCATAACAGAAAATGTTGCAAAAAAAAAACACTTTTTTACAGTATGGAAGGCCCTAATGAGTACATTTACGGTAGAAATGGTAAGATCTAGATCTTAATTTTTTTTAAAAATGGTTTATAACATATTTAATAGATCAAATCAACAACAAAATCAAGTAAATTCCGTCATGAATTTGAGAAACATACCTTTGAAAAATTGAAGAATTTTTTTCCGGATGGAAGAAATTAGAAGAGATTTGGATCTGTGTGACGAATTTGGAGATGTTTTGGTTCAGTATTTATAAGCAGCGAAATTGAAGAGAAGGCGCGTAGACTTCACTCGCTTTTTTTTTTCTCACGTCTTTCATACACCACCAACCAACCTATGGCCCACATGTACCTTCTCTGTGGGACCCAAATTTAACACGCATTTACCATCTCTATGGGACCCCACCCACCATTTATTATTTAACGGTCAAGATCGTTTCCTAAATTTTAGTGTAGCTTATCATTTCAATGAACAAGTAAAAATAAACGAAAAAATAATAATTTAAAAGTTGGAGGTAAAGGAAGGAGAAATGGAGGAATAAATTATAACGTGGGAGGATCGAATCTTTATAATAAAACAAGGTGAAAGCTCAGATAGCTAACTAAATAAGCTACTAAAATTTTGATGTAGGTTATCATGGAATTGGGGTCGTGGTCGTTTAATTAGAGAACAAGTTTTTTTTCAAAATTAATAATTGTGATCTTATAATATTGTCATTCATGATAAAGGAATTATTTAGTAAATATATTTTTATTAGTATATGTATTTTTTTTATTAGATTAAAATTGAGATATATGATGATAATATAAATTATGTATTTGATTTAAATCAACTAGATAAAATAGCATAATTTTTTATTTTCAAATTTAAATCTAATTTTCTTTTAAAAACTTTGCTTGACGAGTTTTGAAGAAGGGTCAATAAATCATTTTAATGTTAAATTTCGGAATAAATAGTTCTGAAATTATTCGTCCGCATGTAGTGTGAATAAAAATAATACTATCATAATTGAGGTATGAATAACCCCAAAAGTTTTTTCTTGTGTTTTATTTGCATATTTCTCGTATTATTATTTACTTATTTCATTTGAAAATTAATGTTTGTGAAATAAAAATAACATTTACAATAAATTATAAATAAAATATGTAGTTTGCGTGTGGGGTGACATGTTCCCACTAAGCTGGTTTTGTAATTTTTATATTTGTTGAAGTTGGTGAATTTTTTTATTTTTTTTTATAAAATAAGTTGGTTGGTGAGAATTTGCATTATGGAGTTGTAAGTTGTGCCTCGATGGTTGAATTAGTTTTTTTTTTCAATTCACCGCGTTGTGTAGAGTTCATTCGAAAAATTATTTTTGTTAAAAATAATTTCATTTTCGAAATTCAAAATCGAAATCTCTTATTAAAAAAAACAAGTCTTATTTGTTGCACAATATCTTTCAACATTTTGTTTGTTTAATATTGGAATTATTATTTGACATACTAAGTTGCCTTTTTAACTCACCTACAACAAGGTTTGGTAGATGTCAATTTTAACTTTGATCATAGAAGAGAAGTTACCTACTCTTTGACTTGATTATGATTTGATTAATTTTTTTAAGTTGGTACTTGGTAGGTAAGTTTAGTAAGAATCAGTGAAGATTATGATGGATGAATAAAATAGCTCAACTTTAAATATTTTGATATAAAAAAGATTTATTAAGAAACGCTTTCCTTAAATAGACCTTAAAAAAATGAATTCATATTTATCGATATTTCAATAACACTATCAAATTTCGGGTGACAAACAAGGTTTAGCAAGTAAAATATTCCGTTTATATATAACAATTTATTATCGACTAAAATTCATAAACTTCAAATTCTGAATCATCTCCGTTGATTTGGCAAGTGGCATCTCTTACCATGTCATGAGACCCAAAAGGCATTATTATGCGTTCGCACGTCAAGAGTAACATGGAGTGTGTTGCAAATTGCAAACATATGTCAAAAGCTTAGTTTATAGCTGTATGTTTGACAATTACTCTAGGATTTGATCTGTCTTTTTATTCCTTCACAAACTACTTTGACCCCTCTACTTTTGGATCTTGACATTTCATTTCCCATTTATCTTTCTATAATACGATTATTATTTCTTAAGAATCGTGCAAAGTCCAAAATAGACAAATAAAAATGATCAACGAAAAAGCCTAGGAGTAACTTATAAAGTTATTGTCACGTGACTAGGAGATCATGAATTCAAGCCTTTAAAGCAACTTCTGGTAAAATTGCCTACAATCGGTCTCGGATCTCGCGCATAACGAAGACTTTAGTGCACCGAACTTTTTTTTTTTTAAATGTCACGTGACTAGGAGATCATGAATTCAAGCCTTTAAAGCAACTTCTGGTAAAATTGCCTACAATTGGTCTCGGATCTCGCGCATAACGAAGACTTTAGTGCACCGAACTTTTTTTTTTTAAATGTCACCGTGACTAGGAGATCATGAATTCAAGCCTTTAAAGCAACTTCTGGTAAAATTGCCTACAATTGGTCTCGGATCTCGCGCATAACGAAGACTTTAGTGCACCGAACTTTTTTTTTTTTTTTTAAAAAAAAAAAGTATTTTGAAACGGAGGAAGTAACATAAATAGTGTAGATCCCAAGGGGAGATCCAGCCGACCTAGTAGAAAGGAGAAAAAGAAGATAGATCTGTTAGAACCAACTCTATACACAATCAATTTCGTTGTCAAGCATGAAGCATACATTTATATTTATATGTCTATTTTTCTAAGTGTCGGCTATATATATATTTTTTTTCTAAATAGGTATGGCCTAATAATTAATGAACGGCGAACAATAATTATAACTTTGCCCAATTATAAATACAAATTATGATATAGATTTGCTCGTATTTTGTAGGGATAAAGGTCTGAAAAATATCCTAACTTTGGTCGGATTTGTTGTTGCGATACTAAACTTTCATGAGGACCTATTACCTCCCTAGACTATTTAATACCGTATTTTAAACATATATATTTGCCTACGTGGACATAAAAAATAATGCAAAATTATAAATAGTAATGTGTCCACGTGGACACATATATACCTTTAAAATACACTATTAAATAGTTCAGGGGTAAAAAATACGATATTAAATAGTTTAGGGAGGTAAATAGGTCCTTATGAAAGTTTAGTATCACAACAGCAAATCCAACCAAAGTTGAGGTATTTGTCAGACCCTTATCCCTATTTTGTATTTACATTACTTTTCAATAGTAAAAAAGTTGTTAATTCTTACCTCATTTATTAGGATGGGGACTTATCTCTTCATATTGTTTTAGATGAATTTGCATCCTAGTATGAACTAATTTTTGAGGTTAAATAAATTAGATCAAGATTTATTTTCTTGTCATGATATTGAAATTAGATTTATCTCAATTTTTTACTTATACAATGTTGAGGTTCGATATTTATATTATCCACTCTCTAATTGGTAGGACTAAGTGTACGAGAGGTGTTGACTCCCATATCAACCGTGAAATAAGAGACTTGATTTTCTTTTATATATATACTAGTAAAGAAAGCCCGGGCGCTGCCCGGGCCCAACATTAATAAAGTTATATTGTTACTCTCTCTGTCCCATATTAGATGAGAATCTTACTAAAAATATTTTTTTCATATTATTTGAGCACTTATTAAATTAGGATAGAATTAATTAATTCTTTTCCATTTTACCCCTACAATTAATATGACCATTCCTATATTGTATGTGTATTTTTTGTAACTCATTTCAATGTGCATTGATATAAACAAAGGGCAAAATGGTGAAGTCTTCCAAT
>NW_006239101.1:676782-678027 GCF_000226075.1 Solanum tuberosum | reverse complement strand
GAGAGTTAAACCAACTTTTTTTTATATGTCTTTTAATTTTATATGTGTTTTGTCCTTTTCCATTTTCAAAAACTAATACTCTCTTCATTTTATTTTATATGTCATTTCTTTTTATAAATATATTGGTTATTCCCTCTTCTTATTGGAACACATGTTGACTTGTGGTGCTTGGTTATTCCCTCTTCTTATATAGTAATATATATCGAGTACAAATAAAATTTTAACATCGACTTATATGTGAATATAAATGGAAAGGAAGAAGTGTCGGTCATAATTTGTTTGTTAAGGTATCAACACTATTATTTGTTTTGCTGGTCATATGATGGGACAGCTAGACAAATGGAGACCCATCCCAAATTATATGGTAATTTCTGTCCTATAAACTAGACAATAGTAGTAGTAGTAATTTAGGAATATTAAATAGATGGATCGAATATATTGAATTTGGACAGATTAAAATGGACCATTCAGGGTTCAAACCTTCAGGTCCAACTCTCTACTCTCGATCCCTCCACCTCGACTGGGGATCCAAGACACGACTCTAACATGTGACTCGATACTTTATTTGATCCAAATCTGAAATCTAAGACCCAACCTTTATTGGGACTCGATTACCGACTTAGAAACCGAGAAATGAGATTCAGGACCTAACCTTGACCCAAGATTTGATTTAGAACTAGATTCAACTCGACTCGAGATCCAACTCTATCACAGATTCAAGACCCAATCCTGACCCTCGACCTTAACTCAGGATGCAAGATCCAAGACATGAGACATCGTAAAGGTTCTATTTTTTCCAAATCAGTAAATAGAACTTATGTTATAGTTAAAGTTGTTCCTAATCTTCGTTACTTAATATTCGTATGGATCTGAATACCGACAGATGGTCAGTGACCCAAAAGCTTACGAAAGAATGCCCAATAGAGAAAAATAAGTATATTTATTTTTTCTTAGACCCTACCGTGAAATGAAATTATACGCGATATTTTGTTATTATAATTTGCCCTGACCGACAAAGAGAAAAAGAAAAAAAAATACTTGATTTGAAAAATAGTTATTTATTTTATTATTTAGCTGTGTGAATTCATCAATTGTCAAAAATAGCAGTGGTCAATTATTACACACTTCAACTCCAAAGAAGCTGACAAATTGTAATTTGATAATCAAGAAATTTAACTAAGTGCATTTTTCTTTAAATAGTAGGGAAAAAATGTATTTTTATATTGTTATTCCATGCACTAACAC
>NW_006239101.1:668976-676688 GCF_000226075.1 Solanum tuberosum | reverse complement strand
CCCCCCCCACCCCCCCACCCAAATAAATTTAACTAATTTTAACATAAACTAACGACATAAATTTCTAATTATAACATTCACTTAGCAGAAAAAGTTGGATAGGCAAATGGATTATTATCCAATAATCCAAAAATGGACAAACCAATAAATGCATATTTCTTTTAATTGAAAATTAAACTGTACTTAATCAGTTATAATGACAACCAAAAGAGATCTTAATTACTTCTATATAATAATTAGAGAGGTGAAATTATGCATAGCAACACATTGTCCTACTCAAAATCAACTCTTTTATTTGTTCTTTTTAATACCTTGATATATAATTGAGTAGCTAAATGATTTATTATACATTAAAATGTATTTATTTCTCTTAACTTTTTTTAATTACAAAACTCTCTTGTGAAAATAATTTGAATTAATATCCAATTAGTTGAACCAACATATTGGATAGTTGATACTCATACTAGCTCCCCGTGTCCCAATTTGTGTAGCACAATTCTAATTTCGAAAGTTGAATAATTTAATTTGGACAATGAATTCGGGCATGAAATCAATAAGTTTTTTTTTTCTTTTGGAAACAAAATTTACATTTTTGAAAACTATGCAAGGAGTACGATAAATCATAATAATTGACAATTCAAGAAATTTAAAAGATGTATAAGAAAATTATGATAAAACAAAGTCTTATTTGGATTTCGAAAGGTACCACATATATTAAGAACGAATGAGTGGGGTTAAAGCAGCCAACAACGCATCCCCCTTTACTTAGTAGGGCTTGAAAGGCTGGACAATTTGTTTTCCTTTCCTGTCCAGTATTTTCAATCCAAGCCGAGTTGATCGGTTGCTGACCACTTTTAGGTTGTTTTTTTTCCGATAGACACATTAAAAAGTAGCTATTTGTGAATTTTATTCCATATAAACCCAATCAAATTATTTGAGTTGTAATCAGTGGTGGAGCTAGAATTTCAACTAAAGATTGTCTAAATATAAAGAAGTAAAATCAAATATGTGCCAACAATTTTGGCCAAAATTCGGATATATTTCAGACCTTTTTCCCTAATATATATATACATAAAAAAATATTTTTACCTAGTCAGAATTTAATTTTCCAACGAAGAGGTGTCGGTCTCAATTATATATGGCTCTGCCAATATAGTAGGATGGTTGAAATCCCTCCACCCTTAATAAGAGGTTTCAAATTTAAGCCCTTGAAAATGGAAATAATTCGGTTGGAAGCATCAACCCCAGAAATAGATCATGCAATGCACAACTCTAAATTTAATCGAACTTCAATATAAATATCATACTAAGAAATCCAAAGTCTGTTCAGGATAAACGGATTACACATTTGTGACTTCATAGAACAATTTGACTGCAGAAACATGATTAATTACTATAAGTATCTCATTTTTTTCATCACCAATCTAACTTATAAATATTTCTAAATTTATAACCTTTATATCAAATTTGAACTATACTTCAATAGCAAATTATAATTAACAGTAAATTTTTCTCAGCTCTAAATAGAACATTTATCGAAACCAAAAAAAAAAGAGTATATCCCAACAGTTTATTCTTCGTCGTTCATCATGAATTGACTAGTTTTAGTAACTTAAACCAAGCTGAAGTCCGAGGAACGCGTGTACGAGGAACAATGTCATTATACCACTTCCCAATATCCCGTGAACATTCCTCAATCCGGAATTTCCCTAAACAATTCACGATAACTTAACATCAGTATTGATCAATCAACTACATCTCAATCTCGATTCAGGTAAAACAAAAGAGTTACAATTTGGACAAATTGAACGAATTTACCTCGAATAGTGTAGGCAAAATGGTTTGTATAGTCAAAAGGGTAAGGCCAATAAAACCTGTAACAGCATGAGGACTGCAACAAAAACAGAATGTCAGCGCGACATATTGTTTATAGAACTTGTTTTCCCTACTCTGACTAAGAAAGTCGTTTTCTTGATTTTTTAAGCCTACACAAAATGCTATTCCAAAACATTTCAACCAACCAAACATGAAAAATTCGTAAAAAAAACATTTTTCCGAGCACACGCCTAAATAAGGTACCTTTCAAGAATAGGCTTATCTGAAGTAAGCAGGGATGTTATTCCACCAGTAGCTCCAAGAGCAAAGAAGAAGAACATTCCTCCTAGAAGTTTTGGATGCAAATCTTTAGCTTTCGCCTTTTCCTCCTACAAATAAACATCGATTTATCCCGATGGCAACAAGAGTACTAATTAACAATACAATGCAACAACAGGTATAGTAAGCAAAATCATACGACTCATCATAAAGGGGCATAATACACGATGACAACGCTTCTTAATTCTTACCACATCATTAGAAAATCGTATCCGAAAACCAAGGTAAGTTCCATAGCCACCCATAGCAAAGAGCACAACAGCCTGAAAAGAAAGGAAAATTTTGTTCTGTTTAGTGTTTGTTTGCTTCGAGAAATCTATCATCAATTCCGATTCTTTCTTTTTTCTCTCTTGATTTTTTTCCGATCGAGAGATGCAGAAAACATACCATGTTACCAGGATGTCCCCAATGTACAAGCCAATCAGGTAAGTTCCATGATTTTACAAGCTCAACAAATGGCCCAAACAGAGACCTTATAGTTCCAGCTGAATCAAAATAACTAGTAGTATTAGCATTATTCTCGTGGTTTCTTGTTCGTTGAGTGTTGTGCCATTTATGTTTCTTGTGCTTCAGTTATCGCATAATTTCATTGTTGTTACTGTCCTTTTTTTTTGTATGTTATCTACCGCTTTTCATAATGCTTTATTTCGTTGTTTTTATTGTTGTATTTATTTTTTTTCAAGTTGTTTTAGATGCTTTACTTAAGAGATATACTCTATCAGAAACAACCTCTCTATCTATACGTATCTCTACGAGGTAGGGATAAGACTGAGTACACTCTATTTGTGAAACTACACTAGGTATATGGTATTGTTGTTCCAACCAATTCAAATTAGCATCACAAGTATACGATACTCTTGCATTTCTTCAAGATAATTTTTTTTGAGCGGACGATTTATCGAAAACAACCTTTTATTCCACAAAGATAGAGATAAGATCTGCTTACACTCTACCCTCCTAGATAGGGGCAGATCTAGGGGGTCCAAGGGTGTGGAATACCTTCAACAAAAAATTATAATATATATGGCAAGACTAAAGTTTGGCTCAGTAGTTTAAGAGTTCAAGTTCAAATAACAAGCACTACATTTTTATTTCTTGAACTTCGTAATGAAAATCCTGAATCCGACACTATTCTGATACGTTGTTGTTGTAGACTTGTAGGTATAAGATAAAAGCACCAGAAGAAAGAGCATTTACCTCCAGGAAGAGCAGCAACAAACATCAATGGCAAAGGATTGTATGAATACAAAAATGTCTCATTAGTAAAAGACATTTCTTCCACTTCATTTTCTTCTTTTTCTAATTCAACTATTTTTAAATCAACATTAATATCTTCACAATTCAACTTCTTGTAAGCTAAGGGAGGAGCTAAAAAAATCCTTCTTTTTGTTTCATTTTTCAAAGATTTATAGGAAATTTTGGAAGAAATAATTGGTTGATAATTAAGTAATGAAAAAGAAGGGTATTTTGTGAATGCAATTGGTGAAGCATTCACAATATTAGCCATTTGTGCAAAAAAAAAGAAGTGATTGATTTTCAAGAAACAATTGGTTGTTGGACTATTTATTCAAGTAGTAGTAGTTGTTGGAGATAAGAAAAAAATTGGGAAAGGCAAAGAAAGTGACACGACTATACATATACATATAAAATGTAATATACTAAGATATTACACGTGGAGACCACAAGCACTAGCTACTTTACAAAAGTTGTTTGTTTCTTTTTCAGTATAAATGGGCTAAGAATCAACGAGTAGTGATAAGTATTCTTTCATTTTTAATCGGAGATTTTGAGCTTGAATCTTTCTAAATACGTAGTCTCCATTGTTAGGAAAACACTTTAGTTGAATTCCAATATAGATACCATAACAATTGTGGAAACTTTCTGTTTTTTTTGGGCCACGGGTCACAAACAATAATGATTGACAAACTTCAGAAATAGAGATGACATAAAGCTCAAGAGACAAATCTATCAAATCCCAAAGAACACAATAAGTTCCATGAACTTATTTTACAAAACTTTTTGCAAGTTTAACCGTTTCAAAATCAACTTCATCAGAAGTTCAAACATCTCTGAAGTTAGATTTTTCTTTGTTTGAAGTTTGGCTTGGCGCAACCCAATATTCAGATTTGGGTGCTACGTTATCATTTGTTACTCGTTATGTGGTCATGAGATTTGATGTGGATCGTGAGATCCTTTCTAAACACTTTCATGTCTCTACTCCCATTAGTAATTTTGTGGTTGTACGTATAACTGAAATTTGATCTACCAAGCGTAATTACAAACTTGAAAGACAAAGACATTGATAATATGTCAAACTGAGAGTAGTTTATGTAGCCATTCTTCATTCTTGCCAAGGTTTCCAAAAGTTTTTCCCAACAATACAACTTTATCTAAAGAATTGAAGGGTGAAAAACTAGCCACCTACAATATGCCATGACCATTCCCCAATCTGGGATTTTCCTGAATAATTCACGATAACATATTATCAGTATCGATCAATCAACTATAATAAAAAAATATCAAAAACTCACATATTATCAGAATTTCTAATTGAACGAACATCTATCAGGTTATTACTGATCCACAATTGCAAATCAATGGAATTAGTCTGATCTTTGTGCAGCAAAATTGATTTCATCAAATTATAATCATAGTGATGCACCAATGTCTCGAAATCTGCCCGAAACTTGAATAACTTCTTAAAGATGCATGGCTTTTCACAATAGTTGGGCACGTTCCCAACCACTTCTCTACACCAATTGCAGTAGTACTCAGTTTCAATATTTGCAATAGGCCAACGTCAAGATTCCTCTGCTTAACTCTTGTCTTTTCCAAAAACAAAACAAAAATCACAATTTCACTTCTTAAATTCAAAACATCAGACTAGAATTAATTACACATATAGAGTACACCAAATATCTTAAACCTTCAAGATCAGAGAAAGTCACTATCAATAGTTTACCTTATTTATTTATATTTTTTATTTTGATAAATTCTAAAGAAAATATTGTAATGGATTATAATTTAATAATTATTTTTTCTTTTTCAATTGATTGTAATATTTTGTAAGACAAGAATAAACATATATAAACTATTGTATGACACATAACAAAACAAATGTTTAAATCTCTCTTATTGATTATATTTTTAAAAACTTTTTCAATATGATCAATTGTTATCTAAACAATAAAAATTATTCTAAAAGTGTTTTAAAAATAAAATTAAGAATTCACTTCATTGAATATGTCAATTAGAGTCATTTTTATTACTTTAATAATATTTTGTAATACTTTAAACTACAAAAATCAATATTAAAGTAATTGGAAAACATTCAAGGTTAAGATGATATATTTAAAAAAATTAATCATTTGATAATCTAATTATTTTGGGCTTGAAATGCTTAATAAAACATCTCAAAGAATTGGAGACAATCTTACAAAGCCAATATTAAAGAGTCCGAAGCCAAAAACGCAAAAAAATTGAGCAAAATTTCCTAAATGACAACAAAAATTGAGTATGAAACCAAAAGAGCAACATTTGAATGGAGGGGCAAACGACATTAAATTGTATGTACAAGGCTTATGCTGACATATGCCTTCCTTTTTTTTAAAAAAAAAATGGCGCATTTTAAAATAAAAAAATTAATATTCCTTCGTCATTATTTATTCAATAGTTTTGTTGTTGTGTTTTTGTGTGTTTTTTTTCTTTCTATTTTCACTATTTGTATGTAAGTAAAAATGTAAGTGATGCGGTCAAGTTTAATAGTTATTTTAAATTATAATTTGATAATATTGAAGACAAAATATAGAGACATGAAAAAGAACACACAGTTTAGGCGTATCATTTGGTTCGGTCCGATTTTAAAGTTTATCGGTTTGATTGATTTTAAAGTTTATCGGTTTGACTTATTGGTTATCAGTTTGTAGACATGCTAACCTGTTAAGAAGAAACCTCAAACTGTTATGTACCGATAACTGTTGACACCCAATTTTGACCCTCCCCGATAATAATTAACTTTCGAGCTTCTCTAATTTTCAACGATTCGGAATAATTAATTTTGTAAAAAAAATAAAAATTCAAAACATGTTTAAGGTTTTAAAAGTGATTTTAGTCCTTTTTATAATTTTAAAGTTACAAATATGTTCTATATATTTTTATATATAATTAGTATATTTTAAGAATATTCGAAAATCGTCCCAAAAAGATTTTATTTTTATTATTAATTAAATCTTCAATTGAATTAATTAGGTTTAAAGTGTATTTATAATTTTAAGTTATTTGGCGTATTGGTTTAATTATTTTATTTCATTGATTTTGAGAAGTTTGTTAATTAATTAGATATAATTCGTCGTGTTTAAAGTTTAGCCGAATTTTTTAACTTTATTTGATTATAATATTAACCCTCAGTGATTGCAATTGTAACCACCTCTCACCTTGTCTTCAAGACCAATTTTGGGCCAAGTTTTTTCTTCTCAATTTTCAGCAGCCCAACAGCTTTCAAAAAAGACCAAATCCAATCCTAATCCTAATTCTCATTTTAGCAGCACCATTCAGCCCATTAAAGACCAGAAGCCGACCCAATTTCCCCCTATTCCCTTTCCCCTTTCTCTTCCAGCCCAGCTACGCTAGACCCGGCCTAACCTTGTTCTCAAAAGAACACATCGATGTTCTTTCACGTTAACCCAGCAACGTGAATCAACAAAGGAAGCAACACAACGTGAACAACTTCCAACGTTCGCAACGCCAACAACGACTCCAAACGGCGTCAAATAGACGGAAAGCAGCGGCGAGTACATAGCAAGGTCACAGTGTCTACGCGTACAAGCAGTACGCTGCCCTTTCTCATCGTTTTCCTCTCACCCTTCGACAATTCGTATAGCCAGCAGCCTGCGAGTTGTCCTTCATCGTCCAGGTGTTGCGATTTCCTCGCCCATTTGTCCTTACTTCCAGATCGAACGGTTCTCCTCTCAATTCCGTTGGTGATTGGTACAATTTCCAGCCGTTTGACCTTATCTTCAAAGATTTTGAAATTCAAGTTTGAAATTTCATCCAAAATCCATCCCGAATTTCCCCCCTTTTGTAACACCCAGACTTTTCAAAACGTCTAAATTAACTCGTATCTTCGTGGAAAGACAAAGTGGGTGAGTAATAAATTAAAAATGATGTGTTATGTGATATTTTAAGTGTTCAAGTGTTGTATCTCAAGTTTTGAAGTTAGGTAAGTGGCAAAATAAAAGTTGGCGAAAGTTACCGTAAATTCCTTTTTAAAGATTTGTCTGAAATTTGGGTCAAATTTCTTGGACGTTTTCTCCCAATCTATTAAGAGTTATGGTCCCCGCAAGCTATGAAATCAAAGGTCTACGAGTCTAGTTTCCAACGCATCAAACCGTTTGTTCATACGACTTCAGAATAGAGAGATATTCACATTTTCGTGGAACTGCGCAAGCAGGCACGTGAGGTGGGGCCCTAAGTCGGTGGATTGTTACATATATCTTCTTCTTCGATCTTTTTCTTCATTTTTAAGTTAGAAACCAGAGAAATTAGAGAAATCCATATCA
>NW_006239101.1:642548-668832 GCF_000226075.1 Solanum tuberosum | reverse complement strand
CTTTAGTGTTGGGACAGCAAGGGTTTGGATATATTTGAAGGTTTTGAAGCGTATTACGACCTTAAGATCGAGGTAAGACCCTTCTTTCATCGACTCTAGCTTTTATAAGCAGCAAATAGCAATTTGCGACGGAAATACATATCTTTTATCGTATTGTCATGGTATCTTTTATTTTTGGAATTTGATTATGGTCCTACCTTGTTGTAGTATCGAGGGAGTTATGAGTTAAAGTCTTTAGGCCACGTGAATTTAGCGAAAAAGATATGTTAAGGCTATTCCCTACTTACGGCATGCTTCCTTAAAGCTTAGGCGCAATGTAATTGGGTTGTTATCCTTGATATACTTGTAGCCGTGATTGTTGATTGTTGGCTGCTCGAGTTGATATAATCCTCCCTTGTCGGGATTCTTATTCAGTTAGTAGCGTCCCTATGTTGGACACGACTTAGAGGCTATTTGTATCGGTTGCTTATAACTAAATTGCTCGCTTTTAGCGGTTGGATTGTTATTATTGTCGTTGGGGCTATTGTGGTTAGCTGCAGGAATGTGATTTATGCCTAGAAGGGCTATGTTCTGCCTACAGGGCTATATGGATACCTAACAGGGCTATGAGTTACCTACGGGGCTATATTGTGCCTAGAAGGGCTATGAGTTGCCTACAGGGCTATATTGACGCCTAAGAAGGCTATATGCTTCCTACAGGGCCATGTTGTTACCTAAGAGGGCTATGGGTTGTCTATAAGCTACGTTGATGCCTAAGAGAGGTATGTGCTACCTACGGGGCTATATTAATGCCTAAGAGGGCTATGTGACTGCCTACGGGGCTAGGGGACTACTAATAGGGGTATATAGGCTGTTTGGCACCTTTCGGGTTTATGAGGGCCTGAGTAGGTGGTCTTGTGTGCTGTTTGTACCTATCGAGCTTATGGGGGCTTGGTTAAGTTGTTGTTTTATTATTTTTTATAAGTTTAGATTTAGGAGCAGGTCAGTACACTTATCTTATCCTTGATTTATTTATTGGATTATTCAAGTATATTATGATACCTCATCATAGTCTATTGCCTTTCATACTCTGTACATTATTTTGTACTGACGCCCCATGGCCTTGGGGGCGCTGTATTCATGCATGCAGGTCCTGATAGATGACTGAGTAGACCTCCTCAGCAGCAGGATTGACTTTTATCTGGTTGGCTAGCCCCTTTCCTCCGGAGCTGCCAAAGTTGGGAGGTTTGTTAACTTTTGTTGTATATATCTTTATGGGTAGGCTGGGGCCCTGTCCCACCAATCTTTACTACACTTAGAGGCTTGCAGACTAGTGTGTGGGGTTTATAGCTACGTTATAGCCATGCTGGGCCTATGTTGTTGGTTTGCGGAAGCTTGTGAGCTGTTTGATGTATTGTATTGATATATACCTGCTTTTAGTTTTGGTATAGATATCATGGTGGCCTCGATGGCCCAATCAGGACTTCTGTGCTAATTGGCTATTTATTTATATGATCTCCTGGGAGTAGCTGTTTCTTTTATAGATCAGTTGACAGGGGCCTTGCCGGCCAATGGCTTAGTTTTAGGCCGAGATATACTTGTTTGATTTCTTGATTGCGTGTGGCTGCCATGCGCTAGTAGCAAATGGTTTAGCAGGGTCGGCTCGGGCCTGAGTTTTGGCATTAGGAGCCAGTTGCGCCCCTCGAGTTTGGGGCGTGACACCTTTTCAGCCCTAATTTCATCTATAAATAGTCTCTTCTTTTTCATTATTTGGGGGTTGGAAAAATTGTTGGCAAGAAACAAAGGGAGAGGGAGCTGAAAAAGGAAACATGAAATAAAAGCTAGAATAGTATATAAAGGCAATGTTTACATACCCAGAAAGACCAACGAAATAGATTAGAAAGCTACAGATACTTAAGAGTCTAGTTTTTTTTCCTTTTGTTCATTGTTTACGAGAGTTTGCCGGAATCTGAATTGTGGTGGTGGAATCGTCTTCAAAGTTTCGTTCGTCCCAAGTCGCTGCCCCGGGAAATGTAATCTCCTCCCTTTTAAGTTTTTCTTTATTTCTTCCTTCTGTACTTAGTTATTTTCTTTTGAAACCTGATTGTGGTTCTTATTTCTGTGATCTCTTAGATTGAATCTTGTGTCAGCAGTGCTTTGTAAATTTTTGTTTATTGTTTGCTTCATTTGTTTGTCTCCTCTTCCCGTGAATCTGCTAAGCACGCTTTCTTTGTTCTTAATTGTCATACTAATTTTAAATTTTCAATTGATGACTTAGTGTTTAATTATAAGGATTGGTTATTTGTACAGTGCTCAATGTACCAAGTTTAGCAATTTGATTTGTTGATAGATGTTGGCATGCCGTAAATAGTTATGTTTAAGTTCACCATGATGCTTTATTGGATTTAATCTCTTACTTTCCTGATGACTTACCTACTTGAGAAATAATTGATATTGACATATTGTGTTATTTGAAGAGGTATGTCTCTGTTTAGAGCACCAAAGCTCTTTGGGGTAATTTAATTTGACCATTTTATAAAACTAAGGTTTTGGGTTCATGTTTTGTTAATTTTTTATTTTTTTTGGTTTTACCTTTAGCCATGGCCCTTATTAATCATTAATTGAAGTAGCTTCCCTTTCATGAGCCAGGACCATTTATGATGTGGGTTTATTAAATTTTGTTAAATACGTGACACATGTCATTTTGATCTTATATTACTTAGTTCAAATTTTATTTTATTTTGCTTTTACTGTTCCATTTAAAAGTGCATGAATATCTACATATCATGGTTTATCTCTACCTATTCTTGTTTTACTATTGGAAGTGTTCGACCATTCTTGTTGATGTGAGAGTGATAGCCAATTTAGGTGTTGCATTTATGAAAATATACACTGTGTATTGCTCAAAGCATGCCTACGTATCCCTTTGTTACATGTTGCTTGGCCTGAGTTTATTTGTGTTTGGAGTCACTATTTACAGTATTACTTGTATAAGCCTTAAATAGTTGTTTTTTCTTAATCCTTGTTATCGTTAAGTGCTAAATGCTGGTCGGTTGATATATAATACTTCATTCTGCTTTGTTTTGAGTCATCTTATATTGTGATCTTGTGGTTTCGATTTTCATTTTGGATCTTAAAATACTTGAGTTACTTTTTTTTAATTAAGTTATGTCTCATTTGTTTTATTTGATTCATATGCTAATTTCGTTTCTTTTTTTTCTTGTTTGAACCTTTTTCGAGTCCGTGGTGGACTCCTACTCTCTTGCATTCTCGAGATGAGCCATGGAAGCTCAACTCTTCCTTTATCGAGTCAGCCTCCATTTTATGTGAATGATTGGAAGCAGAAACACACGGCTGGAAAACAGACAATGCAGATCTTTGGAGCGAAAAGCAGGTTGTATACATGCTGTATACAACAGTATACGTAGTGATACAGGAGATATACAATGATATACACTGTACATACAGTAGAAATGGGCCCAAACAGCCCTCTTAAATTTCAGCCTTGTATTGTATCATAATGGGGCCAAATGTCCATCTTTATTTGGTTATTATTTGTCTTATTAGTTTAGGACAGATGAAATTGGGCCTAAAGCCCAAAAGAAATTTAATTTTTATGATAGTCTAAGATAGGTGCAAATGGGCTAAAAGGCCCAAAATAAAAATTAGGCCCAAGTACTGGCTCATGCGAACAGAAAATCAGACTTGGGCCCAAAACTCACTCTCTTTATTTTATATGTTTCATATTTGTTTAATTGTTTATTTGCTAGTCAATTTTAAGGTTTTCCTAATTCGATTTCCCCAAAAGATAGTCGTTTCTAGATTTTCTAAAGACTAAATAATCACGCTTATTTTACTACTTAAGTTACTTTGAAAAAATATTTTATTTAAGAAATCCCTTATACTATCTCCCAAAAATAATTTGAGTCTTAAGTTGTTTATTTCCTAAACTTGTCGAGTATGCTTTTATTTTAAAACCAATTAGCCAAATAGTTAATTACCGGATAATCGTGTGTTAGGGGCATTTCGGGTGCTTTCAAATCCTTTTCCGAAATGTTAATATGAACCCCGAACCCCCTTTAATATTCTTCAATAGATTTTCTGTTTTATTCTTTTGAAAAAAATCAGTTTTCTTAATTTCCCTTTAAAAATTAAGTGGCGACTAAACTAGTCTAATAATTATTTTTAAAATAAAACAATAACCAAAAAAAATCAAAACCAATAACTCATTATTGATAAACCCATAACTTTTTTTGATTTGATTCGCCTCGCTTAATTAGGCATTATGGTACTAAGGCAAGTGTGTCATATTCTGTTGAATATGTCCTATGTACTATTTTGCCGATGTAGCTAAATTGATTTGGAGTAGTACAACTTGCATGGATGGTTGTTAGCTATTGTATTGTATTGTTAGTATAAATACAACATTTTAGTTTGAAGACAACTCCATATCTAGGAGTCGATTTTGATCGAGGTCGCTGATTAAGAATTAAGGAATTAATACTTACGACTCTCGACCAATAGTCGTTCGGGGATGAACGAGGGGTAAATTGGTATCTATTGTAAGGACTCGAACCGTTGTTATTTAGGAAAGGAAAAACGTCGGAGAAAACCGGGCGCATCATCCCGCCAGAGCCGTCTAGATGTCGCTAGGGCGGCGGCGCTCCAGCGGGATAGTGTTCACCATAGCGGGATGGACGGGACAAAATTTAAATAACGCGAAGTCTTATTTTCTCATTTTTCCAAAAACACCAAAAAGAAGCGAGGATCACCCCAGAAACCCTCAAAAGGCTACTCTAGGATTGGGACGGAAGGAGAAAGAGATTTCTAGCGTAAGGACGTTGATAACTTGCAAATTTTCGGTCAAAATCCACCTTCTCGTAGTTTAGAAGCTAGGATTGGAGCTACAATCCCTCTGCGACTGCTTGGCGCCCAGGTAGCCTAGGTTTATCAATTGAGTAGTTGTAAATCTATGATCCACTGCATAGTATATTGGTAATTGACGGTAGAATTCATGCGTAGGCTTTCGTACACCAAAAAAGGGACAGTTGTACATGTATTCCTAGGTGTTACATCAGGCATATACCGTATGAGGAAACCCTATTCCGTGAACTAGGGTTATGTGATGGTTTGATTTTCTGGTGGTGTGATATAAACATGTTAATGGCTTCGTTATATGCATACATGTATGTGATTAGAGATTTATAAATCGAACCTAAGGAAAAGACTAAATATGTATAATTGCATACCATTAACCTAATACTTGATTGTGTGATTTTAAGTATTTTCATTATGGATATGATTGAGATTGTGATTGTACTGAATGGATCGGGTGTCACGTACCTACATACATACATACATTGGATCGGGTGTCATGTATCGACATACATACATACATTGGATCGAGTGTCACGTACCGACACATATATTTACATTGGATCGGGTATCACGTACCGACACATATACATACATTGGATCGGGTGTCACGTTCCGACACACTTACAGTTTGGGTATGGGTCCATGAGAGAACCATGTGTGAATGATATGTTTATATTTGCTTGTTATTGATAATGTGGAACTGTATGTTGCTGTTGAACTGATAACTGAATTATGCATTATATATATATATATATATAGTTTGCGATGTCGTAAGGTAATTGGGTATATCTCGGTAATGAATGAACTGTGAATGGTCAGGCCCAAATCGGGATGTGGTATGGTAAGTGGAGACCAAGGGTCCAGGTGTTACTATGTCTTACTTTAGAGAGGTGGTCATGTGTATTGTCGTTGAGAATTGGGGTGGTGATATGTCGTAAATGTTAATAGTTGGGTATTACCCCGAAAGGGGAGTAGTATTGAAACGGTTAACAAGCCATAATAGATCGTACTATAGAACCAAGGGTTGAGTGGTGAGGTGAAAGAAGTAAGGGTATGTCGCGAGTGGTTTGGCCGGGTTGGTAGTAGTTATATCCAGAATCTCCTCTGAGAGACAAAATGTTAAGCTATGATCAAGAACGGAGCAAGAAAGGGGTTAGAGTCCAGTGTACTAGTATGATTTAAAGTATCCGGGAATAGTAAAGGCAGGAAAATATAAATATGGAGGAATGAACAGTCTTATTGCATGTTTCTTGCTAGTCGATTTCTTATATTGTGCGGTGGGTATCAGGTTGACCGATGATGCCTACAAGTACGTGTGGTTGTACTGATACTACTCTTGTTATGCCTTTCTGGCATAGTCTGGTTGCAGGGTCAGTGATGTTTCATAGGTGAAGACGAAGACAATCTCCAACAACTTATATTTTTCTTTTCGAGTAGTGGGAGTTTCGTCATTGGTTAATTTTATTATACCTTATAATCTTGGTAGCTCTTGTACCTGTTTAGACTAAATTCATGGGGAAGTTAGTTACTTTACAAGTTAACTTTGAATTGTTTTTAAACTCTTTATTTATAAAATCTACATGAATCTCTTTCTATTTTCAATTTTCTTGATCTTCCACATGTCTTAAATTGTTTGGGAATCGAGGGTTCTCCTACTTAGGTGTTAGAGTAGGTGCCCGCACGGCCCAGTGGGTTGGGTCGTGACAATTAATTACAATTATATAATAGATTTGTTTTAGTAATTCATTTTCAATTGATAATATAGCTAATCCAATCAATCTCTCCTGAGATATTGTTGATTTTATCAATTTTAGTTTCGAAAAACTTCTTTCGGCTAAGGTAACGGTTACGAGAATTGTTAACATTATTCTATAAGCAATATTTTTTCATTCAAAATTTTTATTATTTGTGAATAATCTATCAAGGGCTCCTTTTTGGGATTTATTTAATTCTTCAAGTTTTCTCTTTTTGTAAAATCGGAATCATATTTTCTAGTTGACATATTTAAATTGAATAATTTAATAATAACTATTATCATTTGAACTAAGAATTTCAACAATAACAGATTTTCAAGAAAAACTATAAAATAAAGTTAGAATAATAAAATCTAGCTCACGAGAATTTGATAAGTTGATAAAACAATATCGAAATAGTGTTGCGTTTAAAAAAAAAAAATTGTAGAAGAGAGTTCAATATTGAGAATAAAAATAATAAAATAGAGAATAAGAAAGATGAATATAAGGTAAATAATAATATATGGTCAATTTTTTAGGAGATAAATAAGAAAACAAAATTTCCCACTTGAGGAAATTATCCCAAAAATATGTTTCATTCCCTTATAAAAGTGGGAAAACCATCGGTTATTTTGTTTTTTTATTTTATTTTTTGTACTTCTTACATGTTTTTTTTTTATAAAAAATATATAAGTATTTTTTTTAAAATAATTGGGGGCCTCAAAAGGGGACTAGTGGTTTAGACGGTTTAGGAGGTTCTGGCAGGAGTTGATAAAAGACTCAAAAAAAGGGTATGAGTCTGAATTCAAGGTCACTACTAGTGGTAGATGAAGAAAAAATTCAAATTCAGGTGGACCCGAAGCTTGACTCGGACCTTAATCCAGAGTTGTATTATAGTCGCCGTCATCCGCTAGTGTAGACAAAACTTGTGTAGAAAAATTGATTTAGATTGTCTAAAGCCAAAATTTAGAAGAGAAAGTTACGTTTGTTTAATATTTTTTATATATTTTATTTTCATAAATTCTAAAAAAATATTGTAATTGATTACAATTTAATAATTAATTTTTCTTTTTCAATTGATTTTAATATTTTGTTAGGCAAAAATAAACATATATACACTATTGTATGCTACATAACAAAACAAATATATAAATCTCTCTTATTGATTATATTTTTGAAAACTTTTTTAATATTATCAATTGTTACCTAAACCATCAAATTTATTCCAAAAGTGTTTAAAAATAAAATTAAGACTTCACTTCATTGAATACGCCAATTAGAGTCATTTTTATTACTTATATAATATTTTGTAATACTTTTAATTACAAAAATCAATATTATAGTGATTAGAAAACATTCAAAGTTAAGATAATATTTTTTTAAAAATTAATTATTTGATAATTTAATTAGTTTGAGCTTGAAATGCTTAATAAAACATCTCAAAGGATTGAACCTTTTAAGATAATCTTACAAAGTCAATATTAAAGAGTCTGGAGCCAAAAACGCAAAAAAAAAATGAGCAAAATTTTCAAAAGGGCAATAAAAATTGAGTATGAAACCAAAAGAGCAACATTTGGATATATAATTTTTTTTTAAAAAAAAGAACTAGCAACAAATATTAGTTTAATAATTTATATTTTTTGCTTGCTTAAGTTGGGTTAGTTTTATGAATCAATTTAGGTTCAATCCATTGGATTAACTCAAGAAAAACTGTCTGTATCAACAAATAATTTGGAATACCTCAACTTTTTTAGAACAGATTAGAGTCAAATGACAATGTTTTTACAATAACTCAACAAAAACTTTTTTTAAATCAATTTCAATTCGATTTTGATCAACTCTAACGCAATTGTTATAACAGCAAAAGGAAGGCTCATATCGGCATGAGCATTGTACATCATTTGCCCTCCATCCAAATGTTGTCATTTTGATTTAATACTCAATTTTTTTACCTTTTTGACTCCGAACTCATGATACTCCAATATTAAAACATAGTTGATTCATGTGGAAGTGAAATTTAATTATCTACTATTTTTAATTATAATTACATTAATAATAAAATTTCAAAAATATGTGCATAATAATTAGTAAGAGACTATTAAGAAAATTTAAAATAATAGTAACAATAAACACATAAAAAAAAATATATTCTACTTTGGGTATTTTGTTTCTTCAAAGTGTGGTGTTAGTTGATACAATTACATTGCCTTCATCACATCTTGTTGTATCTCCTTCATCTGCGTTTGGTTCTTTGGAGGCCCTTATTTATGAGTAAATAATAATCTAATAAACAGAATGAATGCTTGACAAAGTTATTTAACAAACTCAAGCAATTGACACAAACCTTGTGTATCAATTTGAGCAAGGCTACTATCCATTATCTTCAAACAGTTAGCAAGCAATTCCGAAACTAAGCTAGGCTCTTTCGTTATCATTTCAGAAGCCGAGCAATAAGAAAGATGCTAAGAAGATAGAAAAAGAGAGTGCCGGTTGGGGGAGGGAGAGTTGTAAACAAAGTAATGGAATGCTGGCTCTAAATCATAGTTGTTGAAAGAGACTCCTAAGCTACCTCTGTATGTGCATGTGGGAATGCAATACCCAAGTCATCTATCAACTCGTAGTACATTATTGTGTATTGAACCCTTCGTAACAGACTCTCTTTGAGGATCAGTTGTCCAGTGGTCATCAACAACGAACTTTATCTGTACGAAACACAGTCATTGAACAATGTAAGACATATTCAAACATCTTTAAAGCAGGATAACAGAAAAGCTATCAGGCAGAAGTAAGATTGAGTAATATAAACAGAAACTCATCGAAGGAATCAACCTGCTCGCTCATGGTAGGACGTTCTAAATTTAAGACGTCCTTGGTTAGCTGAGATTGTCAAACTACTAAAAACACTGAAGTTGGAGAAATGAAATTTGATTTTTCGGAGTAAAGTGGCAAGATTCATTCTTTCTTCCAGCAACTGATTGAGCATATTGAAGACAAAAATCATACCACAGAAACAAGTGCTAAATCTAACTAATCACTGCAACAAAAATATAAATTGTTTCTTTTATCAAAACATTGTATGAATAAAACTCCATTGTGGTTATTAGTTTTACTCAACCTCAATTTTCTAATTCACTTGCATGTTTCCCTCGTGACTGCAAAGTTGTGGATATGACTCAATGAAGAATACGACCACTGATGAGCTTAGACAGAGTTTAAGATCTTTTAAAGGATCAACCAATGTACTCTTAATAGCATTGTCTATGGACTGCATAAATGCATGTCAAGCAAAAGCCAAGTTACTTATTCCAAAAACAACTATTGAGGCAAGAAGTGACCACACAGCCAGCTTTTATTTCTCTATCCTACAGTAGTTTGTAGAAAATGTACCTCGTATATCCCTGGATATAGCCATAACACAGTTTTCCAAAGTCGAGGTTCCCTGGAAAGCATAGTTTATCATGTTATTCAAATATTACGATGACTTTCAGAAAGGAGGCCGAGGCCAATAGATATACAGAATAACTCAGTCGACGGGTAGTCCATAGATCTCTGCTACTGCATTTGCATATAAATGACTATTGTAAACAAATGAAAATATATGAATATATGATGACTCAAAAGATAGAATAGTTCAAATATATCAGGGCAAGAAGCCATCTCTTCCCCTACATAGTGCTCTAATTTGAGAAAATGGCTAATAAATCAGCAGGCATAAGTTGGTTGTATATAATGGAGGTGGGATCCACTCAACAGACCAAGTAATATTACCTACTCCTTCCACCAATTTGTTTGAGC
Source organism: Solanum tuberosum (assembly GCF_000226075.1). Lineage (NCBI taxonomy): Eukaryota > Viridiplantae > Streptophyta > Magnoliopsida > Solanales > Solanaceae > Solanum > Solanum tuberosum. The sequence goes on along the minus strand of NW_006239101.1, from coordinate 658,447 downwards.
TTTCTATTTAGTTCCATCTCAAAACCAGATACTTCAAAGTAGCAAGATATCCTCCTTCCATACTTCAAAACTATTATAAACTAATACTGCTACCTAGTACTTCAAATTTGAGGAGACGTCCTTTTTCTTAATATTGCTACACTTGACTAGACTTGTGTGTAACATGTGTACAAGTGTATTACAACAGAGCTACAAAAGGTTGTTTCTTAGAAACGCGGTAGTCCTGTGCTCAGGTAAAACCAGGTTGTGTGCTTCGCTTCGCTTAAGTAGCACTTCAGTGTAGGCACTATGGTACTAAGGCATGTGTCTCATCTCCTGTTGATTATGTACTTTGTACTATTTTGCCAAAGTAGCTAAGTTTCCACTTTAGCATGAATATACACAACCTTCATGATCAGAGAAAGTCACTACCAATCCTAAAACTGGGCAGGCCACCCAAATTATTGATTGGACAGAGTTCCTGTTCTGGAAAAGGATAAGCAACATTATTGAAGATTTGAAGTAGTACAAAATGATAGTAAGAGATGAATAGGAAAAAACTAAATACAATACCACATCTAAGGAAGTTGGTAATTACATAACCGACAAACTGCTACGTTAAAAATCACCCCAAAGATAAAGAAATAGACAGAGTAATAACCTCATGCCAATGGGATCTATGATATCTGATGATGCTTGGATATCTTCGCCGATGGGATCTATGATATCTGATGATAGTTGTATATCTTCGCCGATGGGATCTGATGATTCGTGTGGATCCATTTTTATTTTATGATGCCACCCATTGAAGCTGCCAGCCACCTCAACATTTTCCCCATCTGCCCAGTATTGGATTTCAACCTAATAGAAACAAATGTGATAAATCAACAAGCCATAGCTCCACCAGTAGAACCAGATACACTGGTGTGGGATGGAAAGTTGGAGGTGGGGCTTTCGTTTCCTAGTTATTTAGGATCTCTTTCTAATCTACTTATTATCTGTTCTTTTTTGTATTGATGAGGACCACAAATTCTAGCTAAGAGATCTTGTTTCCTTTGTTTCACCCAAACTTCCAGACATTATATTATAGTTCAAGTTCACTATAAATTCTCTTATTTTTCTTTTTTCTGTGAAGCCACAAGTTCTTACTGCTTCTGTTATGTCAAATATACTACCCTGATCAGCCTAGGCCACGATTCAGCAACAGAATATTGTGCTTTTTCATTATTTAAATGATATTACCTTTAATGAAGCCAACATCTATATGAAACTTCTGGTAGATATACCTTGTAAAGTACATAAAACCCCATTTCCAGCAGAAGTTGGAGCAATTTCCCAATTATTCGTCCATGTTATACTTTGGTAGCAGTAGCAAAGAATCTTGAAAATTCAGGAAATGTTAATACAAGAGGTTGCTTGAATACCTCCTTCAGTCCTGAGAGGCTATCTTCAGCAGCATTTAGCTCTGCATCTTTTTCTGAAATAAGTCTTTCTGCTTCTCTGATTTCTGTTTCAGCTTTGATTTGCAAAATTGACAGCAAGTGCTGAAAGTAGAAATATAAGAAAATTACACTTCTCCACTTCATGAAGAGCCAATTGTTCATTTTAGTAATGTTACAAGTAACAAAAAATTATGTTTAAAATTCTCACAATCACAATAACAAATGACCAAAATAGCTGAAATGAATTATCAAAATATAACATTAATGATCATATCAGTAGCATGAATAAACTAGTTCAACTCAAATGCTACAGAAGGTTCCCAAGAAAGCAATAATACTAATCACATATATAGTTGATTATTCTTGTGTTACCACAAAACTTGGAAGAGAAAATGGAGAAGGCAACATTCCTTAAGATTTTCTTGGTCTCTTTTTTCCTTATTTTGTTGGGACAAGGAAGCTATGCGGGAGGATGCTCTAAGGATGCTGATTGTGTAAAGCTGAAATGCATAGATAAACATCCCATATGTGACTTGACAAAACACCAATGCGTCTGTCAAGCTCCACCAGCTAGTTATGGAAGAAAAAACATTCACAAGACTCACCAAAACTAATTTATTATGTTTGTTATAATTAATGTGCAAAAATGAACCATGATTTATGTTTTTCCTTTTCATACACACACACACACACACACACACATATATATATATATATATATATGGTGCTATAATCAATAAAGATGCCTTATTTCAAAAAAAAAAAAAAAAAGTTCCCAAGAAAGAACACTCCAGTTTACCTATCCACTGGTCCCTTTCATAGTTTGTTGAGTTGTGTTATTATGTATAAGATTGTGTCATCAAAAAGTCAAGTCACACTTTGGTATGTTACAAGATATATTGAAGAAACTGAACACGAGAGATCATAAGCCAATAGTTAAGATGACATAGAAGGATGTAAAATAAGTGGCAACATCTCTGCAGCGCAGAGAAATGTGTCTTTTTCTATCATTTAAAAAAGGAAAATATCCATTACCATAGCAAGGCAAAAAGGGAGTTAGGTCTTCGTATTTTTATCTTCTTTTCTTTTCCTGAAGAATGGGGAAGAGTAAGAAGGAAATTATACCTTTTCCTCTTCAATCTGCTGCTTCAATTGAGTTAACTCCAGCTCCTTCTGATGCTAAGAACAGCAACAAAACCATTTAAGGCACTGGTATACTTATGAGAAAGGTATATAAAAAATGTCTGAACAAAGAAAAATTGAAGCCAAGTAGGGTAAGCACAATTTCAATAATAAATTGTCCAAAGAGCAGTACCAGCACAAACTTGAGATGATTAATTTCAGCTTGAATCTCCATATTGTGGGGCTAACAGATAAAATATGAAGGCAAAGGAAATTCCAAGTCAAAAATGGAATCAAATAAAAAGCAAACAATCAGAACAAAGAATTTAGTCACCTCAGTATCAGCACTAATTATCCCTTCAGTCATGGTTAAGTATTCAGTTGACAGGCTATCATTCCTACAAAAATCAAGGTGCATTCAGATAACAGAAGGATGGAAAAACCCGAACAAAAAGCAACTTTAGATTTAATCTGATCTTAAATCTTAGAGCTAGAAAGATAATACAGTTCATAGACAAGAAGAGGACGGGAAATCTAAACTCTTCAAAGAAGAAAAGGTCATCAGCTTGTTGAGAGTACGTGGAAAAACATCGAGGTTTTAGCCAAAAACATCTAAATATACCTAATACCTTAAATCTAAACGACATCTTAACTATCAGGTTTCATCCTGCTGCTAGTTTGTTTCAAAAACGTAACAGTCATGACTCCTCCCATAGAGCTTCCCCCAACTTAGGTGGAGTTGTAGCATAACGGAGAAGCAAATACCTAGGAAAGCAGCTCTTGAGCTTTCAACTCTTTCTCTCTCCTCGATGCTCGTTCTTCCAAATTGATAAAACTGAGAACATGCCTCGTCCACCGGTGAAGGTGGTCATCAAGAGGTGAATGATTCTGCAAAATTCTGGGACAAAGAAGAACTTCACTGGGTTTTTGGTGAACACAGAAGGGGACTATAGAAGTATACTGAAGGTATTTATTTGATTCCTTGTTATTTTTACAGTTCATTTTTCCCCTTCTGCCTTAAACCAATTATCCTCTTTTAAATTTAAACATTTCTTGGTGCCCTGTATTAGTTCTTGGTGTAAATCGGGGAAACTAGTTATTTCTGTATGAAGCAAAATCTGTGCACCATCCCTGTGCTCATGGAACCTGCGGTTTAGTTCTTCAAAAAAAAATTGAAAAAGAAAAAGGAAGATAATCACCAACCTATCATGTTCAGATCATGTTTCACTAACAAAGACTCCCACTATTCTTAAAACCATAGTCTTTTTTTCCTTTCCCTCTTACTTTTACTTCCTAGTCAAACATTTCGCATTTGTATAACCGCAATCACCACCATATATTCTCAACCAAACTATCTTTGTTGTTGCCGAAAAAAAATGTTCCAGAATTAGGATAGCTTTGAGGAAGTCAGGTGCTCTGCACCTTTTTCTGTTAGAGCCGTTAACTTTTTGAAAGAAACTAACGGCAGGACGAAAGCTGCAAAGTTCTGGATACTCCAAGGATGTCTTTTTGTTCACAAGAATAGTTCAAGGATATTTAGGTTCAGGACATAGTTGAGGAATGTTTTTGGCCAAAGATTGATTTATTAAATCAACAAGAATGAGACACAAAAGAAAGATTTATTAAATCAATAAGAATGAAACACAAAAAGAACTTCGATTTCACATTCATCCTACATCAAATTTAATAAAGTATGATCTGTATGCGGTCATCAAAAAAAAAAGTATGATCTGTATATTGGTAAACACAATTGAAAAAAATGAAGCAGGGTCAATGAAGAACCAAAGATGTTTACTGAAGGCCCAGTGGAAAATGAAGAACCTAGTCAGATGGAAGCTTAAATATTGCAAGAAATGCATACCTCATCAGAGAACTCTGCGTACTAGGATGTTCATCATGCTGGATTGATAGTGCCATGGGATTTTCGCTAAATATCTCAGCACCATCACCATTACAAACAAGATCTATATGCTCCTTAGGAGTAGTAGATTCTGTTTCTATAACATTCTGTCCTTCAACAGAGCCCTCTCTTTGAAAGATTTCCAAGCAACTATCTAAAAAATCAAGCAAAAACAGAACAGTTAGATTTACTCAAACACTTTGGATCTCATTCTAAAATCCAATATATTTACTCAAGCTGCTCACAGCACCAGAACTTGAAAGTTTGCTCAAGGTCTTAGCCAGTGGCAAATATTAGTCACTGGAAACTAGCTTTTGAGGCAGAATGAACAGTAGATACAATATTGTTTTTGAAAAGTATGAACAACAGATCCAATATGCATCACAACTAATGTTGTTTTTCTTTTTTGAGAAGATCATCACAAATAATGTTAGTAGAGATATAATTATTACTCCATTATTTTTTAGAAAGGCAACATTAGTAGAGATATAGTTATTAGTTCAATGTTTTCACATTTGGCAAGGGGAAGATGCAAGTCTCAATGCTTCCAGGGTAGCTTTTTGCAGAAAATAAAATAAGAACGCATGGATTCCCTACTTTCTGTAAACTCTTGCATGCTGAGCTTTTGCCCATACATCAATAAAAAAATTACCTAATTAAAAAAATGAAAAAAGAACATAGCTTAGATTGAGTTGCTAGATAATTTTGAATTCAGGAGACTTGAAATGGTTTACACAATATAAGCACTTATGAAAGTGCATAAAATATCTGGGCCAAATGGTAAGTGTGTAACATGGATGAATTGGAGTGCTAAGTATGTTCACCATAAAGTACCTGAATTGGTGCAAGTAAACCCAGATAAACAAGAGAAGAAGAGGATTACTTACCCTCTACACCATCCAGGCTCCATTGCGAATAAAATTGACCAATTCAGGTATTTTATGGTGCCAAGTATTGTCATCCAGATAAACAATTCAGGTATTATCAAGTATTGTGTTCCATATAAACTTTATGGTGCAAGTACGGTGCCAAGTATTGTCACCTAGATAAACAATTCATGTCATTTAACATAGGCACCCTGAAGTAGCATCACTTACCCTCTATGCTATCCAGTTCTCCATTCTGAATAAAATTGGCCACCTTTTCCTCCAAGAAAGAATACCCCAAGGGTTCTTGATCACCAGAATTTTGCTCATCCGAATTCAGAATCAAATCATTGCTTGCATCATTCGTGTAGTCATCCACTGCAGAAGCTTCAGTTGGCAAAGAAACATCATGAGCCATGTCTGCTATTTCCCCATCTGACCTTTTAAATTAGCAGGTTGTCAATCGGAAAAATCCAAAATTGGCCATGTTGTTACAACCTAGAATACACAGGGACAAGAACTGCTGACCTAACGATTCATCTTCACTTTTTTCAACAAGGCCATCCTCTCCAATGCACTCATAGGTTGGTTGTTTGGAAGTTAAGAGAAGCTCCTTGACAAGTTTGTATCCTCTTCTTCTAACTATGTTTGCAAGGTCTTGCCTGTGGAATGTATGAGACAATCACATAGCTTGCAAAAATGTCTCTAAAGATCTGGCTCTTAAAGACTCAAAATCAAAAAAAAATTGAAGTGTTTACACTTAAGAGTAACATTGATGTAAGAAATATGGTTGTCTCGCGTGACAGTGTAACAGTTCATACAAGTAGAATCAAGCACTAAAGAGACACGAATTAATAAAGCACAAGTTCAAGAAACTTTCCATGCCTTTGTCCTAGCACCTTTTACATGCCTGGAACATGGCGAAAGCATAAGCTATCACCTTCATGTTACAAGTCTCATTGATATTAAGTCATCTATTCAACGCAAACAAAAAGAATGAGTTCCTTCAAATCCATTTATCTCCAAAAAAGGATAACCGGCACCTCTCAACTGTATTAGAGAAGACCTATCCTAAAGGAAAAACCAGTTGATACCTTCTTTCTCCTGTGTTCCAACCAAATGTTGGGCATGTCGCAGGGAAACTCAAAAAAGAATCAAGCTAGAACTAGCTACTAGCTCCCCTGCAGATACCTCAATTTGTCCTATTTCACTTGACCTCTCAGTAAGAGAAATTCTTTTCCGTTGCTAATATTAGTTGGAGTTTGACATGAATTAGGTGCATTCCTCTATACATACAGCTTTTCAATAGCTTCAGATCATTTTAACTATACTAATGTTAGCTGCAAAATGGTTGGGGGGGGGGATGGAAAATGAAAACCAAGAACATAAATGGCATTCAAGTTCACCTTCCGTTCTGTGACAGCTCTTTCATGGTGGGTACGTGATCCTCCGGAAGTCCAACAGAAGATAAAAATTCTCTGATGTCGTTGCAGAGATCATCATTGCTTTTCACCTTCCGGCTTGCCCTAGACCCACCCAAAACAAGAAAAAGAACGTCAAACACCCATCTCAGTAAGATCAAGAAGCAATATTTCAAGAAAAATACTCACATTAGTGCAACCAACATTCTCTTAGCTAATAAGTCAGTATTGAGAACCTAACTGTAAACACACTACAATTGAGACAGGTAGATAAAACTAAAATACAGTCAAATGGGTGATGCAAAAGAATCTGAATTATTATTGAAGCACTCATATCAGTGCATTCAATGATTTTCATAGCTAACTATTCACTCTCAAAAACCAAGCCACAAACAACAAAACATAGAAAAACTAAAATACATTAGATGGGTGATTAAAATAAACCTGAATTTTGCAACTTTCATAGTTAAACAGACTACGGGTGTTGCTATTACCCCCCAACTCTAAATTCTAATGTTACTATTTAAAGTCACGCACATTAGTGCATTCAAAGACTCTAATAGCTAACAAGTTAGTATTAATAACCAAACTACAAACACAGTATCAATATGAAGAACCACAAACATTGTATTGTAGCTCAAGGGTATTAGCAACACTCCATAATTTAATTACAAACTTGCAAACTTGAAAGTTCAGAGGGCACTGGTATGTATTCTCTCTTCCTTTATTGAATGAAAGAAAACCAAAATTTGAAGAAAAATCACTTACATTAGTGCATTCAAAGACTCTTATAGACCGTGGCGGAACCAAAATTTTCATTAAGGAGTTTCAAAATATGAAGAAGTAAACATGCGACGAAGCCGAAGGGATTCAACATCTACTAAATATATATATATATATAAGTTTTTAACCATGTATAAACAGTGTAATTTTTCGTCGAAGGGGGTTCGGGCCGTTAAATTAGGTCTTAGGCCTAACTCACACGCGTGGGCAATTTTGGGCAATTTTTGACCCACCTCATGCCCAGTGCTTCACATCTAGCGCGTGGGCATTGTTTGGGTAATTTTTTATTTTTTGACTCACACGCGTGGGCAATTTTGGGCAATTTTTGACCCACCTCACGCCCAGTGATTCACATCTAGCGCATGGGCATTGTTTGGGTAATTTTTTATTTTTTGGGCCCCAACATCGGGTGAGATGGGCCCTGCTCTAATACCATGTTAAATTAGATTTTAGGCCTAACTCACACCCCAAAAACTAGCTCAAAGAGAGAAGGATTGCTCAAGTCTTATAAGGAGTCCACCCATCTCATTAACCACCAATGTGGGACTTTTTGTTTTAACACGGGCCCTACTTGGCTCTTCCCCTGCTTATAGGTAAAAAGTCAGTATCAAGAATGAAACTACAAACACAATATCAGTATCAACAATCACAAACATTGTCTTGTAGCTCAAGGGTAATCACAACACTCCATATTTTAAGCACAACGCTTCAAAACATGGATATCAGCGAGACTCCAATGCATTTTTCTATTGAAGCAAAAAAAAAAATCAAACTTTAAAGAAAAAACACTCACATTAGTGCATTCATAGACTCTTACAGCTAAAAAGTCAGTATCAAGAACCAAATATAAACACAGTATCAGTATCAAGAACCACAAACATTGTATTGTAGCTCAAGGGTAATAGCAACACTCAATAATTTAAGTACAAAGTTGCAAAATTGAAAGTTCAGAGGGACTGTTATGTATTCTCTCTTTCTTTATTGAAGCAAAAATAGCCAAAATTTGAAGAAAAAAATCACTCAAATTAGTGCATCCATAGACTGTTACAGCTAAAAATCCAGCATCAAGAACCAAACTACAAACACAGTATCATTATCAATAAACACAAACATTGTATTGTAGCTCAAAGGCAATAGCAACACTCCACAATTTAAGCACAAAGCTGCAAAACCTGGATAGTTCAGGGGAGATTTTAATGCATTCTCTATTCCCCTAATAAAGCCCAAAAAACCAAACTTTGAAGAAAAACACTCACATTAGCACATTCAAAGACTCTTACAGCTAAAACAATCAGTATCAAGAACCACAAACATTGTACAGAAACATAGATAAACCCATAATAAACCCAAAAGGGTAACTCAAACAAACCTGGGTTTCTTAATTGAAGCACAAATTTTTGATTTTGAACGACAAATTAGAAAGAAATGATGATTGTGGCGTATACAGATAGAAGGGTTAAGAGTCTGAGAAGAAAAAAAGAGCTTATGGGAAGTGGGGAAATGGAAAAGAGACGCCATTGGAGAACAGAGAAAGCAATTCTCGAGATGGGTTTTGCAGCATTTGAGAATTTGGGGGATTTTTTTGAAGCAAAATTGAAGAAGAAGAAGAACAACAAGCTACTATTCAACAAGAACAAAGTTATGAGAAGATGGCAAGTTCTTTTCCTCTTTGGAATGCTTCTTTTTTAGCAAAAAATGTGGTTGCCAATTGTGTGAAATGGTTTGCTATCCTTTGGGTCGGAGATTTGATACTTGTATTTAGATCCGATATTTGATACTCGTATTAAGACATGATTAAATTTGGAGGATCATTTGTATTTTTATATACTAATATTTTCATACTAATAGTTATAGTATTGTTTTTGTAATTTCTTGTCATTCGATTTTATGCTTCAATTATCTTTTTTTTTTTGTTGTAGTTAGTGTTCCAATACTAGATGTTATTTAATATGTTATTTCTTGTACTTATGTCACTTCTTTGTTTAGACAATTTTAGATTATTTTTTCCTTGAGTCGAGAATCTATTAGAAAAAAGACTGAATTCGATTGTTATTGAAGTTCGATTATTCATGCATAAATAACGGACTTCAACCACATTTGCTAAAACTGAGGCAAAAATATTTAACTAAACTTTAATCATATGCGTTTGAATTCAATCACATTGATTAAATTTAATTAAATCTTGAATCTTTAAGGGGAAATGGTTGGCCTTTTAATATACATTGTTTAAATTCAGTCAGATAAAACTTTAAACACTGTATATCTGAAGTAAATAATTTACAAACTTTACGCACTAAAAGAATATGACTTAAATTGTGGTTTCAAAATCCACTACCTTTGCACTTAGCCCTAATATTAATACTTTTTTTTTTTTTGGCAAATTACAAAAATTACATACTTTTAAGGCAAAATTACAATCTATCTCTTAAAAGTTTATAATTACAGAAATCCTTCAAATGGATACAATAATATAAGCGTTGATACATTAATCTGATGCGCGAGATACATTAATCGTTAAGTAAGATACATTACATTTTACATGATACACTAATCTGATGCGCGAGATACAATAATATAAGCACTGATACATTAATCTGATGCGCGAGATACACTAATCTGATGCGCGAAAATGAGGAATTTTGGAAATTTGTAAAACTTATAGGGTATAATGGTAATAAGTAAACTAAAATGTGAGATTTCTGTAATTTTTCCTTCTTTTTTTTTGTTTTACCTATCTTGGCCACAAGTTAGATAATTTAAGAATAATTGGTTATATCTTAAATAGTAAGGGCGAAAACTGGCTACTAACTCAATCTCTCCTTTGTGTAAACACAAGCTGGTAATAGCCCAGGCCCAGATATAGGTCATATATATTGGGCCTATATGCAATTGGGCCAATTTGAACATAAAGCTTCATCATTTATCGTTTCTTAAGAGTCAATTTAACTAAGTATATCTTCAAAGTTAAATTGATTAGATTAATTTAATATTTCAAAACTAAAAGTTAGATGTTCAAAAATTACATGCAAAATAATTTAAATCGTAATTTTTTTCTCATATCAATATGATGAAGAATTATATTTTAAAATAGTGATTAAAGTTTACGTAATTTGAATATCGAGAAACGAGAAGTGATACATAATTTGGTTTTTATTTGTTTAAAAAGACAAGATATTGGTTTGAAAAATTATGTTCAATATTCACCTTCTATTTATACCTAAAAGTTGTTAATCTAATAAACATTTATTAAACAAAACAACCATGAAAAATGTTCTAGAAACTAAATATAAAGTCAATGTCCGTTGAATTTTGAATGAAGCCAAAAGTAATAAATAATATTGTAAGATTAACCTAATTATCTAGAAATGAGACTTTTGTTTTGATTAAAGTAATTATCTGGAATAGTTTTGATTAATTTGAATTTATGTCGCGAATGCTTCTTATCATGACTCAAATTTCAAATCTTTAATGATATTTTTTCATATACGTGTTAAATCTTAAACACTATCAAACAATTTTAACGAAATTTCCGACTTCGAATATTCTGTACTATGTGTGTATTTGTGCAAGTTTACTCTCTTTTTTCTTCTTCTAAGGACACAATTTTCAAGCACAAGTAGCTAGGATTCACACACTTATTCAATTTAGTAAAATCATTTATTTAATTCACATATGATTTTCTCCTACATCTAAATGTCAACTACCTTCTACCAAAATTTGTCCTACACATTTTTCTAGTTCAAAATATATATTTAGTTAATACCTATGAACACAACCATAATAATATAAGCTAAGTGCATAAATAGTATAATTAACACATTAAAAAAATCATAAAATGATCAATAAAGTAAAAGAACCAAAGTCAAATTTGATATACTTCAAACATTATATTATAGTTATATATATGTTAATCTTAACGTACCTTCACACGTTACATGTAGTTTGATATTTTTTGTTTCATTCATTAATTTTCAATTCAAAATTCCATACCCACCCCCACCCCAATGATAATATAAGAAAAGAAATAGTCACATTCTTGAAAACCAAACTTGTCCAAATTTCGCTAATAAGAATTTTTTACATGATTTTAATTTTCATGACATAGAATCTAAGATTTAGAGATAGTATGCTTTGAATCGGAGACAATAAGTCAGAGACGAATTCAAAATTATTGGTTCGGAGTCTACTACTAGCCACTGAAATTTTAATGAATTTTATATATAATTACATGTTGTGCTTTAAAATTATTGAATTCAGATGAACCTAATGTCGTAACGCCACATCCACCTTTGAGTTTACGTGTATTATGCGTTGTGATGACATCATGATTTTGCATTCATCACTAAGATTTGTATGAGCTAATTAGCTTCATTGTTTATGCATTTTAAATTTTGACCAATGTCTCTTCAACTTGAAATATTTTTAACCTTAATTTTCCAATATTGGAGTATTCTTTTACCATTTTTTACTTTAAAAAAACACAAGTATGTCAACGAAGAGAGAAAATGGTTCCATAAATAAAACCCCAATTATAACCTAAACAATTGTTCATATATTGCACAATTACTTTTCTGATAAAATATTGGATTGTCATCTAACGTTTGTAATAACTTATGGTATAATTTTAGACAATGATCAAGTGTATTTCATAAAAAAATTTGCCTACTAAAAAAAAAATTAAATCGTAATCTAAAAAAATTCATAAGTTACAAAAGAAATTCACGAAAAAATTTAGAACGTAAAATTCGTTATGAATAGAAAAAGACATACGTACACAAAAAGTTTGGTATAAGTTGGTTTAAGAGTGCAAAACAATCATCCGATTAAATTAATACATTTATAAATATTTTGTTAGGTAAAGTAACTTTAACTAACATGTTTAAAGTCCAATAATAATTAAGGAATATATTTATAAATATTTTATAATTTTTTCCCTTTTATTCTGTTAAATCGTTATAATTAGCTGCAATTATAGGTGGTTTTGGATATATATATATATATAGCTTACCACCAACCTATGTATGAAGTATTACTATAAAGTAGGAATAATATGAAATCTTGTATGAACAAAAAGAAATTCCATTTATTGAGTAAAATTTTCATGCATTCTCATTAGATTAATTACATATCATTGACACATGTACTACGTACAAGGTGGTATATTTTTTTAAAAAAAATAGATTACTAAATGTACATTGATATTAATATACCAAACTAGGTCGTTATTTGTTTAATTTCGAGCCTTAGGTATGGAGTCGCATTTGAGTGTTGTAATCTTCACGTGAAATTCTTCATCGCGACTTTGAATTCAGTAGACTCCTAATGTGGCACCAGATATCGGATGAAAAACCAAAAAAATAAAATTATCAAAATAAAACAGTAGAATATGATTTAACGTTTATATAATACTCCCTCTGTCCCTAATTACTTGCCCACTTTTGAATTGACACACTTATTAAGAAAATAATTAATGACATAGTGAGTTTACCATTTTACCCCTATTAATTATGAAGTGGATGAAAAGTTCTACATTTTTCAAAATATCATTTAATTTAGGGTATAATAGGTAAAAATAATTTGTCCTTTCTTGATTTGTCAAAATGGACAAGTAATTAGGGACAACTATAAAAGGAAAAGTGGACAAGTAATTAGGGACATTTTAGATCAAGATTTTAACATTTTCTCATAAAAAAATATTTGCTTAAAAAAAATCTTTAGACCGTAATATAAGAGATTCATAAATTACAAAGAAAAAAAAGTCATTTACTCAACAACGCGCCGGAAAAAGAATAATTGATGAAAATTATTTCAAAGTCACCTTTTGAAAATTTAAACAATGAAATGAATAATATATCATAGTAAATAACGTAACTATAACCATATATATAAATATAAAATCTACTAGAAATAACATCATTGCTTAGTAAATTTGTCCTTTCTTAATGTAAAAACCAAATATACTAATTGAAATTTTACACGAAATATTAAAAATAAAAAGACAAAATTTATCAAGAGATTTTGACCTCCTCCACCGATTAATAATTGACTAATTTATATTATAATCTATCTTTATCACATGGAAGGTTTGATTAATTAAAATAAATAAATAAATCAACCAGTGTTTATGAAGCTTTTCATAATGATCCAATAATAGTAGCAACAGCTAATAAAAAAATATTAGCAGTACAAATTGAGGAGGTCAAAATTAAGCTCCTAGCTATAAATGTCAATAGTTTTATTAATTATATTAGTCTATATATGGGACCCACCGTCCCCCCCCCCTAAATTTGTGATCTACATATTATAGTTGGACCACACTAATAATATAGAAAAAGTTATTACTCTTGAAACAAATTTTAATTTTTGTTAGGGATAATTATAGCTTTTGTCCCTTGATTATTGATGAATGTTGGTTTTAATCTCCTTAAATAGTAAATATATAATATTTTCTATAATTATATACAATATCCTAGCTTAAGATAAGTAGTCTCAGATCTGTAAAACACATGAGAGATACTCGATTGAGTATATATAAGTAAGCGGATTTTTTACACACTAATGACGTGTTTTAAAGTTGTGGGGTCTAACTCAAAAAGAATAATATCGCAAGCGGGTTAGGCCATTACACTATATCATCCTAAATATAGAATAAGTATAAATTTAACATAATACACTGATAACACTGAATGATAATTGACGGTTGAATGTGCTTAATCAGAAATTAAAATGATTAAAATTATAATTTGTCGATATTTGAGGACTAAAAGTGATAATATCCTCCTCCTTTTTTTAATCTGGCAAGTATGCATATTTTATTGGTTTTGCACATTCATAAAAATATCATTGACATTATTTTATTTTAATCTAATCTTAATTGGTGTCTAATTCAAATCTAATGGTCCCATAATGACAATCATCGATCTCCTTAATAGTCTCCTCTAAGTCAATTAATATCTTTTATCTAATCTAAATTTAGGCATATCGCAAAACAAAATTACCAAGTCAATATAATATGAAATATAGTTTAATGTATCAAATTAATACATACATGATATACTTTACTTTTTTCGCTTAGTAATTTAATCACATAATAACGTCATTATTGTTTTAATTGAATGATTCGAATCCGATATATATAACATATTCTAATATGGTTCATAAAAAGCTAATAATATTGTAACTATACTATAGTGAACGTATTATAGAACCTTAGAGTTTATAATATTATATGACATATTATAAATTGATTGATGGCTACATGATAACACATTTTAATAAAATATTCAAATTAGACTAATCAAATTAATTTTTAAACTTTCACTTGTATTTTTTCTACTTTTTATTTGAAGTCTTTGACTATAGGGAAGAAAAGTCATCAACGTTTGTATAATTACACACTATAGTGGAGAGGGTGGAAAATTATGAGACATTAATTCAAATCCCATATGGTTAATTTCATATTTAGCTTGGATATGACTTTGTCTAAATGACGAACTTTTCAGATTCGCAAAATAATTATCATATTTTTATCATATCAATTGTGCATATAATAGTATATATATCTTAGAAAAATGCTTATTATATCATTATTTTGTTGACATTTGATCAATTATTTTATTATTGTACATTGATTGTAGCTAGCACATTTGATCAAAATTGTACATTTTAATTAATTAAAGATTAAAATGTTTAATTAAATGTTACAAGGACGAAAAATAAAATTTATCATTAATTGAGGGACCAAAAATGATAATTATAACCCCTACTACAAATTTCAAAGAGTTTCATATTTAAAGTCATATAACTTTGTCTAAACGACGACTTTTCAGACTCGCAAAACTTTTAACTTTTCTTAGTGTCAATTTTGCTATATAATATATCTTTTAAGAGGAAATTTTGTACATTTTTCTATTGACGTGTAATTAGTTCTTTTCCTATAGTACATTGATTATACAAGAAGGGGAAAAGACCATTAGAAGATAAGTAATATTTTTTAAGTTTTTTCAAGTCACAAGTATGATATAAGTGGCTAGATTTTTGTACTATATCCTACTACTATATATTCACATGATTTGTGGTACAAAATTAAACTTCTAATGTGGACCATTGTGACTTTTTCTTGGTTCAATTTTGACTGATTCTTGTGACACTAATTAACAATAATTGCAACAATTGGGGAAAAAATGAAATAGGAATTTAACCTCCTCTTTACTGTGGAACATTATAACTTTTTCTTGGTTCAATTTTGATATTTTTTTTATCATCAATAATAAGTAGAAAAATTGTTTTCGAAAAATTCATCATTCACTAATTAACAATAATTACATCATTTTTTTTAATTTTCTTTTGTTTGGTAATTGACATTTTTTTGATTTGGGTTGGGGGG
>NW_006239101.1:617486-640230 GCF_000226075.1 Solanum tuberosum | reverse complement strand
TAACCTATTGGAGATAAATTCAACAGCATCATAAATGACATTTGAGATAAGAGGACCAATTAATTAGCACATGGCTGCCTATCTTTGTACATCACTATCTCTACAAGAAAATTTAAACCAATAATATATGTAGTACTTGACTTATTTTTTAAAATAATTTCTACCCTATTAGCATACTTTGACTATCTTAATTTTACTAATTTTATCCACACCAAGGAATAATCACACAAATATTTTTTACCACGTTAAAGTAATTAAAATTTTTCACTATAACAAAAAAGTCATTACTATAATTTATTCATTATATTATAATATAGTAAAGCCACAAAATTAATTACTTTCTTATATTTTTGATTGAACTTCACACATTATAACAACAAAAGCTATCCATCAAGGCAACTTTATAGTTGTAATTGATAAAGTTTTGTAATGTTAATATTATAGCGTGAATAAAGTCCAATGATCATACATAAAAAATAATTGTAATATTTATAGGATTTTCTTCACTATAACAATCAAGTCACAGAATTATTTTTGGTCAAGTAATTGTATTTTTCCCATGATAATAGTAAAGTCGCAAAATAAATATATCACGTTAAAGTAATTGAATTTGTACACAGTATAGTGGTAAAATAACTAAACTTCACAAACTATAACTACAAAATCTACTCATACAGGTAATTTTACTATAATAGTAGATTAAATTGTGACCTCATTGTTATGTATATAAAAATAGTGGGTAAAGTTTAATTAATTAATAAGACCAAATATTATTCTGCGACATTATTGTTAATATAAAATGAGTAAAATTCAATTACTTTTTATCTTCAATGCTATGCTATTATTATTTGTACAGTCAATCTAATAGTCAGTCAAATATGAAACAACCTAATTAGATAGGATCAAAGTACTAATTAATTAGTTGTAAGGTCTTTGTTTCATGATTTTGAGGAAGATCTATAATTAAGAAACATAAGTTATTATTATTTAAATAAGATGCTAATTTAATAAAAATTTGTTATTTCTTAATTCATTTTTTATTTAAATAGTCTGTGTAATCTATTTCAAGTTCTGCCATAAATCTTGGATTAGCAAGTTCACCCACATGTATTACAACTATTAAGTAAATCAAATATTCTCTACGATCCATTTTATGCGATATAATTTATTAAGTTATGTATTCCTATTTAATAAAAATCGAATAAAATTTCAAACTCAAACTCAAACTCATAAAGTTAAAATCGTGAATCTTACTTATGTTTTGAAATTTGTTGTACTTGTTTGGTGGTTCAAAATTTGATAATTAGTCTATATATGGCTATGACCAATCATATTCAATTGCTGAATTGTACGCCATTATTTAGGCAGACTTCGGATCCTTTTACTGTAACATAAAATAAAAAACAAAAAACAAAGACCAAGTAAATTAAGTTTCTATTATTATTTTCCGCTTAATATTTGATATCTATATAAGAGTTTGACTAAATTCAAATTCGTATGGTAGAATTCATTTTAAAGGTGGTGATTCTAACATTATTTTTTCTATTCCGAGGGAACTCGAACTTAAGATCGGTTGATCATTAAAAATGGACTAATCACAACTATCCCACTAAATAGTACTTCTTTCGTTTCAATTATTTGTTTTATTTTTTTATTAGTTCGTTTAAAAAAGAATATCTTTTGTTTGGTAATTTATTTTTTTAATTCTAATGCATACCACAAGGCTAAGACATATCTTTAGTTTAAGATCACAAGATTTAAAAATATTCTTTCTTGTTTTAAACTCTGTATCAAATTAAAATCAACCAAGTAAATTGAAATGGGGAAGTATAGTGCTCCCTTTGTCCATCTTTACTTGTCAACTATACTATTTTGGGGTGTTGAACAATATTTGTCCACTTTATAAAAATCAAGCGAATGAATAATTTATTATTTTGTGTCTATTTTACCCTTGCTATTTAATACTGTTCATTTTCAATGTTTAGATGACTTATATTTAATAAAGGTGATTTGGTAAAATTATCCTATCCTTTTATTGTTTTTAATTCCCGTGTCAAGTTAATAGTGGACAATTATGGTAGGACGGGAGTATATTAAAATAGTTTATGGTGGAAACTTGTGTCTCTTTGTATATAATAAATTTAGTCTATCTAATCACTCAACTAGTGTAGGACAACTTTACAAAAATTGAAAAATTAATGTGTGTTCTTTGACTTGTGTAAGATATATATCTCTCTCAATAAATATATATATTGGTGTCCAAATTCACTTTTTATAAGCCAATCCTTTTAGTCCATTTTTTCAAAATCTCTTCTCTAGAAAAAAAAATTATGGGAAGAGCTCCATGTTGTGATAAAGCAAATGTGAAGAAAGGGCCATGGTCACCTGAAGAAGATGCAAAATTAAAAGAATATATTGACAAATTTGGCACTGGTGGAAATTGGATTGCTCTTCCACAAAAAGCTGGTATGTTTTATTTAATTGAGTATCTGATAGATAGAGTCGAAATTTTGAGTTTATGTGTTTTGAATTTTATATAAACATAGTTGTTTGAATCAATATTATTGAATTTTGTCGAATTCGTAAGCAGAATTGTAGATTTGTTGGTCTTTTTCTAGTTATGTTTCATTTTTGTTCTCTCTTTTGTATTGGACTTACAGTTGAGATTTTGGATAAATTATTTATGTTTAAATCGAAAGTATTGAGTTTTATTAAATCTGTAAGTAGAACTATAACTACTCACATACTTGATTTGTTTCTTTTAATTTAATTTTTGTTAATTAATTCTGATTTTTTGAATTATTTGTTTGTGATTAGGGCTAAGAAGATGTGGAAAAAGCTGCAGATTAAGATGGCTAAATTATCTTAGGCCAAATATTAAACACGGAGAGTTTTCAGACGAAGAAGACAGAATCATTTGCAGCCTTTATGGTAACATTGGAAGCAGGTATATATATATTTTTTCTACTTAAATTTCAATCATTATTAAATTAAGATCACATAATTTCAAAAGTACGATGAGTGCGCTGCTAAGTATTTTAAAATTCAAACACATTAACTTCGAATCATGGATCAACTTCTAAGTAGGGGGATGTTGAGAACAAGTTATAGATAGTTCGAGTGAACCGCTTTAATTTCCTCCTTCTAGCTTCGTACCTAAATGGGATGTGATAAAATTTCAAATTAAACTCGAAATGATACATTCAAATCTTGAATTAGTCTCTGCTTCTAACAACTAGTATGATCCTAGAAATATACTTTGCATGCATGAGTATTACTTCCAAGAATTAAAGTCTAGTTAATTAGTACTAGTAAATTTTTCATGTTTTTGGTCATGAAAATTAATTAAACTAATCTCGATATCTAAAAAACATATGCAGGTGGTCAATAATAGCAGCTCAATTACCAGGCAGGACAGATAATGATATCAAAAACTATTGGAACACGAAGCTCAAGAAGAAATTAATGGGATTTGTCTCTTCATCTCACAAGATCATTAGCCCTCTTAATCATTATCAGTATCAACACCAAATTCCCACTAATTGTTACAATAATTATTCCTCACAAATTTCACTTCTTCAAGCTCCATCTTTATTAATCTCATCAAATTATCCCAACAACACAACTTTCCCATGCTATGAAACCAATATTCCTAGTACAATTCCATCAAGTACAAGTTTCTTAAGCGCGGGTGCATCGACTAGTTGTACCTCAGGCAATACCACTAGTACTTTCGCGGGTCCTACTACCCCTTCTGAAGAGAGTTATGACATTTCGAATTTTAATTTTCATAGCTATATGTATAATAACAATGGTGCTATTAGTGAAGGAGAAAAGTTGATTAGTGGAAATAATGGTGGTGGTTGTTATGTTGATGAGCAACAAAATCCATTAGATTATAGTAGCTTGGAGGAGATTAAGGATCTAATTAGCACTAATCATGTTACTTGTAATAGCAATAACTTTTTGCTTGATCATGAGATCAAGACAGAAGAAAAAGTCATGATGTACTATTGATGGACAAATATAAGAAGATTTTTCAATTTGGAAAAGTAGTTTTTTTTTAAAGTACAATTGGAAAAAGTAAAAAGTTTTCATTGTGCATTCTTTTTGGGAAATTAATGTGTTAGTACTTTCCTTTTTTCTTTTTCATATTTTAAAAAAAATATAAAGATAATGTTCGAACCAATTTATCGCAAATCGACTATTTCATCATCCATATGATTACTTTTCATCAAGATAGATATCAGATATGTTTATGCATCAAGACTTATATCTCTCTTAAAACTTGAATTGTAGTTGTAGTATAATTGTTATCCATTCTATTAAACTCAATGTCGTGTGTTAGTACTAATGTTTTAGCAGTAATTATTCACATATGAGTTTATGTTTTATATCGATGATGTAAAGAACATTTGTACAATTAGGTCACTCAAAGATTATTGCGAATAATTAATTCTATTTAGTAATATTAATTACTAACCTAAAATAAAATGTTATATAGATTAAACTATATATATTGAATACCAAAAAAATCATAATATTATTATTGTCGATATAGATTACTTATATTTTTCTCTATAATAAATACTCCCTCCGTCCACAATTGTTTGTCAGGGTAAGATCATGCACACCCCTCAAGGAAAATTTAATAGAAGGTGTAATTTGACTAATATAACCCTACTATACCAAGAATATCAAAAGTCTACATAACTTTTCAATTGAACTACACTATCATTAAGGGCAAAAATTGGAAAAAAGATGATTAATTGTTTCTTGTATTGTTTAAATTGACAATTAATCTTGGACATCTATTTTTAGTATATCTGCCAAATAATTGTGGACGGAGGGAGTATCTTATTAGTCTCTTGGAAACTAGAGGAGCCATTATGTTTTCAAACTTCAATGATGAAACATGCACAGATTAATTTATTTCATATCCTATTTGTTTTTTTATCATTTATTTATATATATAAAAAATGTAATTAACTTGTTGTGTTGTCATGTTTTGTAGCCTTCTCCTTTTTTTTTATAAGAAAAATCTGATTTTGGGTCAAGTATATATAATCTTGGATTTTTATGGTCTAAAGTTTTTTTTAAAATTGTCTTGATCAATGAATTTAAAGGCTGCTAAATTGGAAAAAATAATAATCTAAGCAATAAATGCAGATATATTTTTTTTCTTTATTAGAGGATTTTAAAACAAAAGTTATATAAGGAAAGTTGTGATTTACATCACGAGTTTTTTCCCTACAAATTAAATTTGTCAGACCCTACTGATTAAGACATTTGATTAGAAAAATAAGCACAATTTGCATCGATCAATTTTAAAATATAACTAATAACATCTAACAAATTCAATATAATCTCATCAGTAGGATCTGAAAAAAGTAACGTAAATGTAAATTTTAATCTTATCTCGACTAACCTCATAGAGATAAAGAATATTTTCGCTAAATTTTATAACCATCTAAACCACAGGCGAATTTAGAGTACAACAGATGAGTTTACGAGAATTTTCTTAACTTTTATTTAGAGTATAAATATTTGACTGTAAAATAAATTATATTACGTATTAACTTAAAATTTTAAATTTTAAATCCACCTCTAATCTACATCATATTTCTATCACTGATTACTCCTATTGATAAGGACAAATTTAAATATATTAATTAATTAGTAATAAATGATGAATAATTTATTTGTGATTAAATAAATATTCCACTAGTGGGGAACAAAAGACATAATTATAAAAAGTAGAAATCAAGTCATGTTTTGCAGGCAAAATGTAAAGAGAATCCTCATAGGGAAACATCCAAGAAAATCCAAAAAAGTTGTGATGTCTTTGTTGTATATGTTAGAACAAAGTTCAATAATTTAGGTTCATTAATTAATTAAAATATTTTTTAAATTTTAATTCTTGACTATTTAATTTTTATAATTTGATCACTTAATTAGATAATCCTAAATAAACGATAAATATTATTGATCAGTACTGATGGAGTTGTATAGATTTAAAAAATGTCAATCAATCAATGACCATTCATCAGAAAATCATACTATTTTCTTGATTTCTTTGAGGATTTACTCCTTTATATTCTGATATTCTTTAGTGAAAAGTGGGGAAATCTTTATATATATATAGTATATAATATAATTCAAATCTTAATTAATAAGGATAAATTTTTTTTGGAAGATCTTGATTCTTGAGAGGTGAATGCATTGACTTCTTCACCATTTTTTGTTTTCTAGTGTGGATATGATAATATTAAAAGGAGAATAATTTATTTGAACTTGCCAGCTATAAGAAAAGTTAAATTATTTTAATAAAGAAATATTATGTGACTTAATTAATTTTTATGGGAAAAGGTTTTTTCTAAGAATGTCTTCTCTAGTGAAGTTAAAAAGGTCAAAAGGTGCTTACTGTAAATCAAATAATTTTTTTTTGTATTTATAGGATTTTTTGTAGTGCTACTCTAATTTTATATTATGAGAGACCATCTAATTAAGTTGAATTAGTAACACACGGATAGGATAGTGAGATGAATATGATTTATCTATTTTTAATTAGACGTTGAATTCAAACTCTAAAAGTGAAGAACTCTTGATAAATAATAATTTCTCTTTTAATAGATTCTATGAAATATAGATACAATCAATCGGGTCAATAAATATCAAACGTGGGACAATAAATCCCAAAAGAAGAATATTACTTTGACAAGTGAAACTATGAAATACTATTATTTTTCAAGTTCAATTTTGATAACTTATGAAAAATGATAAAATGGATGAAAACTTTGCAACATACATTAAGTTAAATAATCATCATTACATAGACCTAAAAGTTGAGACATTAAATTCCACAATGTTTTTTTTTCTTTTCCCAACAGCATGGGTTGAAAGTTTAGGCCTTTGTGGGAAGGTACATTAACCTCCCCTTCCTTCTTTTTGTTTATTTTTTATTCCGTGATATTTATTCTGATGAATTCAAGGTCTATGATTAAGGATAGATACAGCATACTCTTTTCGTTCTATTTTATATATTACTTTTTTACTTTGCACTTGCATTAAGAAATGATGTAACTTTATCCTTCTATCCCTATTTAATTTTTTTGAAACTCAAGTTTTCAATTAATGAATATAAATTAATTTATTTTGATTAATTAATTTAACCAATGAACATGAATCATTTACTTAGTTTTTTTAGGTTGGTCAAATATATATTTTCAAAGCTAATAACTCACAAAGATAAAAAAGGAAGAATATGGTAATTTATGCATTAATTTTATGAAATGACAAGTACTCCCTCTGTCCCTAATTACTTGTCCACTTTTGAATTGACACACATATTAAGAAAACAATTAATGACATAGTGAGTTTACCATTTTACCCCTATTAATTATGAAGTGGATGAAAAGTTCTACATTTTTCAAAGTAATTAGTCATTTAATTGAGGGTATAATAGGTAAAAAAAATTGTCCTTTCTTGATTTGTCAAAATGGACAAGTAATTAGGGACAACTATAAAAGGAAAAATAGCCGAGTAGGATAGAGGGAGTATTATGAACCAACTATTTATAGAAAGGGATGACATATAAAATTGGACGGAGGGAGTATAGTATATACTCTGGAGGCAAATTTAGCTTTAAAGCATCAGATTCACATTAATTCATTAACTTTTGCTCAATTATATATTAGTATTAATAAATTCATTAAATAATTATGAATATTTAACAACAAATAATGTTCTTATTGTATATTCACTTAAAATCATTTAACAACATAAACTTTTTTTCTTTCTTCATTTGGTATTCAATACACGCTTTGAAGCCACAACTAATCTGATCTACACAACACATGACCTATTAAATAAGAAAGTGCTCTATAATCAAGATCTTTTCCTATTCATAAGGTTCAAATACAAAAAAATTTAGTTAAAAATAAAAGTATCTTATTTGTCTCACCATAACCACGAACGATAACCAAATTTTTTCCTATGTCACAAGTTACAATTTACAAAAACAAAGGGCGGAATATCCTTTTTGAGCTAGCTGATGGTTTAAGACTTTATCTTTAATTAGGATTTAGGGTCAATGCAACAAAATTCTTAGTCTAATTAATTCATGTTAGAATTGTTGATGATACATTAATACGAGTCGTGGTGGGATAGTTTGAGGTTTCTTCATTCTTAATTAAAGGTTTCATATTCAAGTTTCTGTGAATGATTTTTCTTTGTTGAGTACGCACCATCTTCAGAAATGTGCACCACAATGCGTGAATTCAAATTTAATCAAACATACCAAAAAAAAGATCTTTTTATACGACACGAAGTAATTTATTTGTGTACGAATAATTTCATAATGATAAAGGAGGGAAAATGAGATTATAAGCAACATCAAACTATATAAAAAAAAAGTCTTTGTTATCTTGAAAATATTGACGTATTAATTATGAGCTGTCTTGTTATAGAATACAGATACTATGTATGTTAATTTGTCCAATAAAAGTTAGGTCTAAATTTGAACTTATAATATGACTTCTACAGTGTAGTCCTAATACTTTTGCCTTAAGGTACATGTATGTCATTTTCTTTCAAGGCACATAGTCAATGCAAATGTTCAATTGAATTGACTGTGATAGCAACATATGTAAAAGTTCAGATCATATGTGATATTGTCCGTTTTGGATCAGATCGAAGGCTTCTGATTTTGCATGATGTAAGATTTGTTTAAACTCAGTTGAGGTTTGGCCCACCATCATGTTTGCCACGGGGCAAGGGTGGAACTAGGCCCTCCTGTGAGGCTATGACTACAATCAGATGAGGGAAGCAAGACAAAGATGATACTGATATGTATGTGAAGAAAAGGAGTGAGAAGTTGGTTGTAAGAGGAGTTAGTAGAGGTAGATGTTGGGCCGAAAAAGAATTATTGGGGGAGGTGATTAGATATAACATGACATATAACTCCAGCTTATGAGGACAAGACCCTAAATAAGAAGAGGTAGAGGTCGATGATTTTAGGCTAGAAAGTTAGTGGATAGTCGAGTGTCGTTGCACTCTGTGGATAGCCTCATCTACGCTTATCCTTATTAGTAGTATCATTTAGTACGCGTTGTTCCTTTTCTTCTATATATGTGTATTACTACATGTTGCTTCATTTGCTTTGTATCTTACTGTCTTATTTTCTCGCTACTATACTCTTTTCTTATCTATCAAGTCGAGGATCCATTGAAAATAACCTCTTTCATTCCTTATAGGTAAAGGTAAGAATTTAGTATATCTTATCCTATTCAGACCTCATTTATAGGATTTTACAAATGTATGTTGTTGTTTTTGAGGTTTGTTCCAAGGTTGCACGTGGAGTAGACCTGCTCGAACCAAATAGTTTAGCACAAATGCACAATTTATATGAAATTTTATTGACATGTAATTTGTCAGAAGGTAGAACTAACTTTTATTTACAAATTCTAGGTTTTTCTATAAGATAGAATTTGACACATATATCTTGGTCAATTGCCTATAAGATAGAATTTGTAGTCAATTGAACAGGTTTATTGTCTTAAAATATTCTGAACTTCTTTCTCGTGAGAAAATCAAAATTATGTCAACAACTTATGCCCAATGTGGAAGCTATTTTTCAAAAAAAAAAAAATGTTAATCGGAGTCGAAAAATTCAAGACCACGCATTATGAAGGTCATTTGTGAAATTAATTCTTCAAACAAATGTAAAGTGCTTCTTGGATCAAATGTTGTTCTTTTGGTCTTAAATATTGGGCCAATGAATAAAATAAGTCTTTCTATGTTGTTTCATGCCAAATCCAAGAATTATGTTTAGTTTCTATACACTAGATATAAAATGGGATTAAATGAATTATTTCGATATAAAATTTAGGATTAAATTTATTCCATATTTAATTGAGGATATTAGGATAAATTTTATACCATAATTATGAAATTATCTATTCCATATAGAATGTGAGATAGATTTTCTGGTTATAATCCCAATATTATAATTATGGTTTTAATCCTAGGATAAAATGGCTTTTAACCAAACAATATCGTTTCATTTGTGGGATTGGATAATAGTTTTGGCATAAAATATGAGATGATTTTATCCCATGTTTTGGTTGAACATCTGATATAAAATTAACAATCTCAAAATAATTTATAATGTTATATAGATAACTCTGGCTCACCATAACATATTAAACTACGTCGATAAAATAATCATTTTAAATATATATTATGTATACAATACATGTACAATCAATTCGTTTGGTACGCAACATGGGATGCACACATATGTCCCACGGATTGATATATTTCATGAGATTATTTTATCTCGTATTTTATTACAAATAATGGGATAAATAATTCCAAAATTAGTAATACCTCAAATTAAACATTGAATAAACTTAACTCTAAATTTTATTTCAAAATTATTATCACAATCTCACGTATCAAACAATCTCAGTCGGTATATATAACTTAAATTCAAATTGAATTTAGAAATTAGAAATTTACACATCCAAAGGGAGCATGAAGGAGTAATTATTGTTGTTGTAAGTGACAAAATTTTGGAGTTGTTATATAGTCAGATGGCATTGAAAATGTTGGGGGGACAAAAACTGAGAAAAGGAAAAAAAATGGAGTTGTTGTCTACTTTATTCATGAAAATAACTCTTCTGCGAAAATTGCCTATCCTTTCTTCAACAATGAAGGACATTTTCCCAATCACTCTCTAAAGGAATTTATATATTTGTCATGTCTTAAACTTTAGGCTTA
This sequence comes from Solanum tuberosum, assembly GCF_000226075.1. Taxonomy (NCBI): domain Eukaryota; kingdom Viridiplantae; phylum Streptophyta; class Magnoliopsida; order Solanales; family Solanaceae; genus Solanum; species Solanum tuberosum. Next base: position 629,448 of record NW_006239101.1, on the reverse strand, counting down.
AGTCATCGTCTCATCGATGGCCACTTAAAGCTATCTGCGTATAAGGGTACAGACAACCAATGATCTTGACATGTAGGTTGTCTTGACAAGGCCAAATTTTAACGTTCAAAGTTCGAAATATAAAGAGATTTTTTTTCTTTTTTTTTGTAGTTTCATCTACAAATTTTTGTCCCTATCAATGTTTACAAACTTTTCCAACAACAACCACTTGATTTCAAACTCAAAATTTTATATTCCAAATTCAAAAACAACTTCTTAAACCTTCCAACAATGGGCCATTATTGGGCCAGTATAAGAGTTGGAGCAGAATTTACATGGCCCATGAAAAATATAGACTTCATTTGATGTTTTGGTTTGGACCTTTTTTTTCGTTGGGAATTTTCACACAAATAGTCAAACAGATTTACTGTTTAATTTTGGAGCAACTTACAAAAATGACTATATTTATAGGCAGTGGCGGATCCAAGATTTAGAGTCCGTGGGTGCCAAATGGGATTCGAACCTGCAACCTCAACCTTCTAAAGTTGCTCTCCAACTGTGGCACCACAAGCCAATTTTGTTCTGTGGGTGGCACGCTTTATATTTATATAAATATTATATATATATACCTATGTATATATAGAGTTTCCGTCGAAGTTCGGGGGTGGCGTGGCACCCCCACAACCCTTCATAGATCCGCCACTGTTTATAGGGTTATTAAAGTTCAATAGCTATAAGTATGGTATTTATAAAAAATAACTACAATTTAACTCATTTTCTAGCTATATTATTGTATATGTTTTTTATTTTTATACACTGATACAATTTTAATTACAATGAACTAGATAAGGAAACTATATTAATTGTACAAATTCAAATTAGTATCTTTATTTATAAAATTTAAAGTATTAATATATCAAGGATACAAGTATTTGTAAAAACTTAATGTATTAATATATTAAACAAGATAAAGTATAACAATTAATTAGCATATGAACACGATAATTTGAAAAATGAATACATTGTTGTTAAACAAAAAATGAATACACCAATATAGTATACATATGAATGCATTGTTGTTAAACAAAAGATGGATATATTTGACAATATAGAAACAAAAAAATGGAAAATAATAGAATGTGTAGGTAGCAAAAGTGTGCAAGTATTCGGCTGTATAAAAAATGAAAAAAACCAACAAATGTCAATCTCTTTTGGTCAAGTTTTCTTATAATACTTGAGGCTTGGTGTTGACTCATGTATTTGTTTATAAATAAAAAAAATAGTATTAATGTATCCAATTATACTTGTATTGCCTAATTAACCTTTCAAATTCAATAGATTACTTATGTATCCAAATAATACTTGTATTCACAAATCACCATTTAAACTTGTGTTAATATTAGAATACAAGTATCTATGTATATAACTATTCTACTATATACAAATTTGACAATCACACAAACATCGATCTCTTTTTGCTCGTGTTCTTCTTGTACTACTTTTTTTTATAACTATAGCCATTGTAATGTAGAAACAAATAATTCTTCAATCGAAAGCCTATAAAAATAGATGCAATATATGTGTTTACAAATATGATCTTCATAAAAACGAGAAGAAGATCAATTAAGCGATATCTGATGAATTCAAATTACAAAAATTTCTCCTACAATCATCAAAAAGATCTTAAATTGGAAGAAATTTGGGAGAAAATACAGAAATTTTGTGATATAGGAAGATTGATAAAAGGGAAAGTATTAATGAGGGTAAAGATGGGAACCAATCACATAAAACATGCCTAGACATAATCAATTATGTGTGTAATAATAACTTTCCTATTTAATATTAATAATTTTTCTGATTATTTATATATAATTAACTTTGCTATTTATTGTGTAGTTATATCCATATAACGTAAAAAAATTAAACAGTAGCTATTTATTTTAAATGTATATTAATGTTTGTCATATTTTGTAGTTATACACGATCTATGTTAATTATACACGATCACATACATATTATACATGAAATATACATAATACATTCACAAGATATTTTTAATTTAATTAATTGGATGGACGGCTATTTAGGCTTTTTTTTTCTTTTTTGGTGACAAGATTTACTTAGATTAGATATTTTCAATTACGTAATTATTCTTTAGATGAATATAACCAAAAGAATTTAACTTTATTCCCTTTTTTAGGAGAAAAAGTTTTTTATTTTATTTTTTTCACATGAAAGTTGGGATAACGTCTCAATCCACCAAACCACAAAGCAAAAGAAGAAAAGACCAACCTAGATCATCAACATGCCATGTTTTTTTAATATTCACTTTTAAAATGCTTTATTTTTACTTTTTAAAATTTTATTTTTGAAAATATAAACTTTATTCTTGATGTTATCATGTATAAAATTTGTCAATCGAGTTGTCGAAAGATAGACTCTTGTCATTCCTATAAGGTTCGATCGAATCAATATCTACGCTTCTGACACAATTTAAGCCTAAGTCCATGGCACATATTATCGTTTGGCCTATATGACCTTGTGTATCACATGGACTTATGTCCAACGACCTTATAATTTTTTTTACTTTTTCCTGATCTTACGATATGTGATCTTAGTCTAAGATATCATGTACGCCTCATCAAAAACTTTGCTACTACATAAGCTTATCAATCCTTCTTCGTGATCGCCGTCCTTGTTGGCTTCGATTGGTGTCGCATAATTGCAACTAACACTTACCGCCACACTAGACTCATCAACTACACAATTGCATGGTTCTAACCAATTATCAAATTTCACGCTTATTAACTATCGTGCAACTTAGAATATTTAAAATATAAATAAAATATTTTTGAATAATGTTAGACAATTTTTCTCACGGTATTATTAGTTATCAATAAAACTAGCTATTTATCGAATACTTAGTGACATTTTGAACTCATGTTTTACTAATTGTACTTTGTATAATGTTGTGTATCAGATGTATAATATTGTTTATCGTGTTTTTAAAAAAATTCAAAGTTTTATATTATAATGTATATTAGATTTTCAAACACTGTTCTAAGATTTGACTATATATGTAGATGCAATGTAATATTGTGAATTGAACTATGTTGGTATAGTTACTTCCACATTTTAATAATGCATTTCCACATTAATATATACAACTTTTTTTAATAAATAAAATAAAATAAAAATTGTCTACTCTTAATAGCAAAAAAGATTGGAGAATATTTATAATGAATATGTAGAATTATAGTAGACATAGACCTATCTTTTCAACTTTCACAACTTAGGACCCATAATGTTTTTTTTTCTTTTTCTGTCTTTTGATTTTACATCTTAACCAACTTAGTTTTCTTTTTTCTTTCCTGCTTATTACAGTGCAATAATTCAAGTACATTTTTTCATGTAAAAAGAGAGGTTAAAATGACTTTAATTTCTTGACCATAGTTTTTAAATAGTCGAACAGGTGATTTAAATAGTCGAACCATTGATGATTATGATAAATTTATGAATATTCATAAATAAGCAAATCAATTAATTGAACGTTTAATTTTCTTAGTCAGAAATCATCAGAACCATAATTTAGAATCCAGATAAAATAACTAAGGCCCCAAAATTATAACTATTAGTTCTTTAACTAAACCAAAGAGTTATATAAACATGTAAAAACTAATGAAGAGCATATAAAGATAAATTATTATTATTTTTAATAATCTCTCCTTTTAAAGTTGGAGAAACTTTGTTGTGAAATGAAAAATATCTTTAATGGAGTGAAATACTAAGCTCTAATTAAGTTGTAGTTCGAAAATGTTAGCCAATTGCTTTCTTGCCATATCAATTCAAATTATAAAAAAATCATTCGACGTCTGATTAAATATAAATCTGTATTTAGAAATTTCATGTTGAAATAAAAGATTCTCTAATAAAGACTGCCAGGAGCAGGACCGATACTTTGCTTAGCCAACACATCTTCACATTGCCTTCCCTCCAAATATGTCTCAATTCACACCTCCAATCCCTTCTCATTAGCTCTCTGATTCTCAGGATTCATGCCGACTCAAATTTACTCTAATTTTATTGCAACATAAACCATGATTAACATGATATTTTTTTACATAATTAAATAAGATAAGTGATAAACTTTTACTATAATGTATATGAGGTTGTAAAAAGTTTTTTTTCCCACTCACCATCACATTAAATAATCATAATTAATGAGGTTTTAATTATACTAAGAATTATGTTCATTCAAAAGTGTGGTCATATTTATAATAATCAATGAAACTTTTATCTTGCAGGGCTATTTTATTTCTTACTACATTCCTCGACTTTTAATTCAATGAGTAAAGTATTAGTTGGCATCAATTTTCCCTTTCATAGAATTTAATCACCAACAATCATTCTAATTGATTAAAATTAATTTCAATTCGAATTTTGTCAATGAAATTTTCTTTGAGTAGGGAGTATCCCCCCCCCCCCCCCTCTAAATATATCTGGCATAATATTGAGTTTGAAATAATTGAACCTCAAAATAAATATCTGACATTGAATCAAAAATAAAAAAATAAATATACAAATAAACTGATGGCTAATAATGTTTACGTCGGCCTTGTTGGATCTCTTTGTAACCGGCACAAGTGAATGCCTAGGGTGTGTTTGGTAGGTAAGAAATATTTTTCTAAAAATGTTTGGTTTTTACTTATTTTTTATGATATTTAGAAAAACTAGTCTAAAAAATATTTATATGTAATCAAGGGAAAACACTATAAGGATGGGGTAGGATGGGGAAGTGTGGTCACGGTAGAGCGGATAGAGTGGTTAAGGGGTGGCAGGGGAGGAGATAACAAACTTAAAGCTTATTTGGATCGACTTATTTAAGTGTTTTTAAGTCAAAATAATTTTAATACAGTTTTTTAGTGTGGTTAAAATAAAAAATATTTTAAGAACTTGTTTTTAAGCCAAAATAATTATTAAAAAAAAAAAAGTCATTAGTTAGAAATCTTACTTATAATTTTTTACTTATAAGTCATAAACCCATCCACGGAGCCTCTTAGAATGCCACTTATGAAACTTGTTCATCTTATTTACATTAGGAAAGTCGTATTCCAGATTTTTAAGAAACTTGTTTTCCTAAAGGAAGTCTGGAAAACATTTTAACTAGCCAAACACAAAAAAAAAAATATTCTGACAGATATTTTCCTGCATACCAAACATACCCTTATGTATAACATGTGTATATATACGAAGTGTATAATAGGTGTATTTGATAGAACATTGTGCTCAAGAAACTACACTTTCACTTGCCAATTATGTCTGGTTTGACTTAGTGTGGATGTTAAGAAAGTTTTTTTTAAAAAAGAATTTTATAATCTAAAATTAAAAATATATTGAATGTATCAAAAAAAAATTTAATTTTATGGTCTTGAACTTGTTATGTGCACGATTAAAATTGAAGAGTTTCCCAAAAAGGATAGAAACATTTTTTTACAAAAGAATTAAAAAGAAGAGTAAGATAAATAAATTGAAACGGGAGAAAGTAAGAATATAGTTCTTTAAAGAGAGAAAAGATTGGACAGAAACCAAGTAAGAGCTAATTAATTTCTTCCTTTATTTTGCGTAGCTATCAAAACATCATTTTCTTGACAAAGATATATTTTCATATTTTCGAACCTTTTTTTTTTTTTTTTTATTTATAATATGGTGCAAGTTCACCTTATTTTGGTTGGTCAAAAGTCTAGTTATAAGTCACTTATCTCACATGGTAAAGGGCCATCTTTTGTACCCTATAACAATACTAGCAATTTCTTCACCTTATTGGATTTACTTTTTTTTTCTAAAAAAAAACCCATAGTTTTTGATGTAACAATGTAACGACCTGTTCCCATCATTATAGAAAAGCCAACGGGGGAAATTTTTAGGCCGAAAAACTTTTTCGTAGTAACTTAAAATTTCTCAACCTAGTCCAGATTTGGACGAAATCGGAGTCATTAAAGTCTAGGGAAATATGGTAGCAATTGGGCAATTTAATTATGATTTTAATTACATAAGTAGATAGCTAAGACGTTAAGGAACCCGTACGACTTTACGAAATTGAATTCAGGTGAGTAGAACACCCGAAACTGATCTTGGCGTGAACGGGTAGTTTCTAAGTGTCGTTGGTTGAAGGTGTGTTGTGAAATGGGGGTATTGGAATTATTAATTTTGCTCACTGTTCCGTGCAGCCGCTATAGCGGTATTTTCTGCAGCCAGGGCAGGGCCGCTGTCGCGAGGTGAGGTCGTTGTGGTGGGACAGACGCGACTTAAAGTCGAAAATAAACCCCAAAAACGTTTTATTCTGCAAATTTTTAAACTTGAGAGCTAAGAAACGAACCCAGAAGTCTTCTTAACAGTTTTCCACCATTCTTGAGGCTAAATGTAAGGTTTTAACTCCCCGGATCCATTTTTCGATCCATAGAACGTAATCTAATGGGTAATTATTGATGAGGGAGGGTTTTGATATGGATTTTATGGTGAAAACAACCCTAATTTGGATATTGGGATCATGGGGTTGATCTAGGGTTGATAAGATTGTTGGTAATTCGGGTAATTAGTTATCGATTATTGATTCTCGTATTATAATTATTTTTTGTAGACCAAGAACAAGCGAAACGAATCCGAAAAGGGAAGAATCAAGTTTCTTAGGAGATTCAAGCTTTGTTCGAGGTAGGTGATGGTTGTGATGTATGTTTGTTCTTGCTTCATTATGATACATGTATGTATGTGAATGTTGCATTATTGATCACATTAATTGTAAATGAGGATATATGAATGATGAATGTCATGAATCATGACTTGATTGTATGATTATGAGAATGTACTTTGAGATTGTGATTGTGGCTTGTTGAATGGATCGAGTGTTGCGTTCCGACACACTAACTTGGATCGATTGTCACGTTTCGGTATAATTATGGGATCAATTGCCACGTTTCGGCATAATCATTGGATCGGGTACCATGTTCCGATATGCTAATAGTTTGGATTTGGGTTCTATGATAGGGCCAATGATTTGATATATTTGTGTATCTTGAGAAATGTGAAACTGTACCTTATTCGTAAATGTTGATAATCTTGTATATGTTCGATATATACATGTGATTATATTGTTGTAATGGCTTATATATGTTGCACTCAGTGGGATAGCTGTGTAATCCTACCAGTACACTGTGGTTGTGTACTGATACTGCACTTGCTTTTTCTTTGTTAAGTACAGGGCATCTTCAAGTGGCTATTGACAGACCTCGCTTAAAAAATCAGTGATCATTGTTCAAATTCAAGGGTGAGCCAGTTCTTCCGGGCTACCATGAGTTCTCTTTATGTCTATGTCCACATTTCATACTAAGACTTTCTAGTTAGCTGTTAGTACATTAGTTTGGGGTCGTAACCCTTCTTGTTAGACTTATGGATCTTGTTAGATGTTTTGGTACATTGACTTTCAGGTTCTAGGCGTATTTTTTTCCGCATGGTTTAGTTGATAGACCATTTGAAAGTTTATGAGAACTTCAGTTTTTAGCTATTTAACTTGCTTCCATAACTTAAATGCCTTAGTATTTTGGTTGAGTTCTTAGTTTGGGTTATAGTAATGGTTCTCCCACCGGAGGATTAGTGTGGGTGCCAATCACAATGGTCTGGGTTGTGACAAAGTTGGTATCAGAGCCCTAGGTTTGTTGATCTCATTATACCAAAACGAGTCGAGTAGAGTCTTTTGGAATGGTACGAAAACGTCCGTACTTTTCTTCGAGAGGCTATAGGACTTTAGGAAAAACTCACTTCTTTCTACTCCTTCGTGCTATGACTTGAATCCAATTGGTATCTGGTGATACAAATCGGTATATTTCCTCCTTCATTCTATGGTCCGAACAAGAGCAACAAAAGTGGTAACACCACTACTAAAAAGAGAGGATGTGTATAGACTACCGACAGTTAGGGTCACCATTCAAAACAAGTATCCACTACCTTGGATAAATGATCTTTTGACCAGTTGCAGGGTGCATCAGTTTACATTTTGCTCTTGTACTGGGAAATCGGTAATGGTCATCTATGGAACAAACTAATTTAGAAATCGAGCTTGTTTGTGAGTTGTAACTTGAAAGTTGTGAATGTGTGTTCCTTGTTGCTTGAATTAACTGTGAATGTGGAAGTTGTATTTGTTTGTACGTGATGATATGATCGTGTGCATAATAAGTGTGGGTCTGATTTTTGACATGTGCAATATGCTGGTTGAATTGATTGAAACTATGCAAATTGTAACTATTGAGTATGGTGAAACTTGTTGTGAAAAGAAGGTCATGACTAAGTTCGATGCAAGGTCTAGATAATGTACAAAGTGATTCGTAAGAAAGATCTGGACGTGTCTTGCGCTTGAGTAATAACCGCGTGAGTGTCTGGGTGTATCCTGAGGATGTGTGGGTTATGGTGTTGAATTAATGAGAATGAGTTGGATTGTGTATCATTAGATTGACTCGGGGTAGACAATGATTATCCTAGTTTAAAGGATTATCCTAAATTGCTCAGTAAAGCTGAAACCCGTTGGGAGATTTAGAAAAGAGAAAAACCCCAGAAAAACTTATTGTATAGGTACTGTTTTCGTTTGAGCCACTTTGGCGGGATTGTTTCCGCCAGCGTGAGGCCGCCAGCGCGGGACAGGGCGAGACACAACCTCAGCCATGTCTTCTATGTTTTTTCCAGGTCTCCCTATAGAACCCGAATCAAATCCGAACTAACCCCTGCAATCCAATCAGTGTTCAGCAATCGAGAATACTATAAAAGCTTGTAATAAATCGAATGCTGTCAAAAACAACAGAAAAACTGGCATCCATGTGATTACAAAAATAAAAGGGGTATGCGAAATTTCTAAGTATGATTTTTGGTTGACTTCGGTTGCCTTTTTGGGGCATGTAGTTCAAGGGAAAGGGTAATGGTAGATCCCCAAAAGATTGAAGCAGTCAGGAATTGGGTCCGACTTAGTTCTATGACTGAAATTAAGATTTTCGTGGGGCTCGCTAGTTATTATCGTTGCTTGTGAAGGGATTAAGGTCAGGTTTGCAGATTCAAGTTTATAGGTGATAGCATTCAAGAAGTTTTGGTAAGGGACAGTTAGATAATGAACACCATTACTTTGGAAAATGCATTTAGTATTGTTGTCATAACATGTATGTGTTGTTTAGCGAATGATGAAATAAGTTGTGTCATTTGAGGTTCGAAGTTATACTACGATTTCATGGATTGTTTGTATATCAAGAAGAGGTCAGGATACGACTGCTCCAATGACAACGAGGTTTACTTGGTTAAGTTTCTAAGTGTGTTACAATTGTGGAAAACTTGGGCATATGATGAGGAAATCAGCGAGGCCGTAGAGGCCGGGGAAATGGTAGTTCGGGAAGATGAGTAATGCATCCAGGTAAGGAGGTTTCCTATCAAGATGACAGGGCTCAATTTTTATGCCTTTCCAGGCAAACATGAGGTTGAGGGTCTAATGCAGTGATCACAAGTACTATTATTGTTTGTGATCGGATGGCTAATGTGTTGTTTGATCCGGATTCTACTTATTCTTATGTATCCGTGCGATTTGCCTCAGAATTTGATATGATTTGTGATATACTTGATACCCCCATCCATGTTTTGACCCTAGTTGAAGAGTCATTCATAGTCACCCATGTATATCGTGTTGTCCTGTTGTGTTATGGATTTTCAGACTTGGGCTGATTTGGTGATTTTGGATATGACTAACTTTGATATAATTTTAGGCATGACTTGGTTATCCCCCTATTATGTTGTGCTTAATGGTAATACTAAGTCTGTAACTCTAGAGATCCCGGGTAGGGAAAGGTTAGAGTGAGAAGGGGGTACAAACCTAAGTCAGCTAAGGTCATATATGTCGTGTGGGATAGGAAACTGGTGGGGTGGGATTGTTTGGCGTGATTGACTCATATTCGGGATGTTGAGGTTGAATCCGCCTCTATTGAGTCTATTCATTTGGTGTTAGAATTAAGAGAGGTTAAAGCTTAAATCTAGGAGCTTCTTGATTAAGGTCTCATCCCTCCTGGTGCTTCCCCGTGGGGTGTTCCGTCTTGTTTGTTAAGAATAAGAATGGTAGTATAAGGCATGTTGATTTTATCTTAAGCCATAAAGGAGTGGATTAATACCGAGATGACAAGCTTATGGATAAAGAAAGTCCCATTGAGTATACTTGGGTGAAGGCAATTGAAGTATTTTAGTAAGAAATGCGCATAAAAATTGGGTTAGTCCTTTGAATTTGATGGGTATACCTGAGTTTGAGGTCTCGTGTTGATGGAAAGTTTGGCTTTGTGGTGATAGTCAGGGCTAACTGAGCATAAGGGTAATAAGAGTTTGTGATGGAATGCAACTATATAATAAGATTGGTTGGCAACTAACTATTGAAAAAGACTTGAGAAAGGAGTGTACAAATATTAGCTCGAGTGTGATGATAAGTGATTGGTTCTTGTTTTGAGTTTAGTAATGAGTATGATTGTAATTTTAGCAAAATATATTGTAAGATCGATGGAGATGCGGTCAATGATAAACGGAGATCCATGAATTCATAAAAATCTTCAAGGTACAAGCTAAATGTTGATAGAGAAAGGAATTGTGTTATACGGTGGAAATTACAATTCAGATTTTTCATTGTAAGTCTACATTCATGGTGATGTACTTTGTCAAGGTATGAATTGACAAGGTGAAAAATAATCAATTGTATCCGGTATTGAGCATTTGAAAGGACTTATACCTGCGTTGAGTCATAAGTTTACTACTATTGATTATTAAGTACCTAAGAAAGGTTTCATTTTTAAAGTGTTGGTTTATAATAAGGTAAAATGTCGGAGTGTTTATGATGGTTTTTAGTACTGTGAGTATGATTCACTAGCTATGCTCTAATGTGTTTTCACTTTTGTGGGTGGATCCCTAGTGGTAGATCAGGGGTACCAAATCCTGCGATGTTCTCTTGGTGGAGTGGGAAGATTTGGTTATTTCGAATAACATAATTGGTGTTGTCTTGGAGTTGTTAAAGTATTTTAGTGATTCGACGTGTACCACTTGCTTGTGAGAATTTATAGAAGAGCTACCTTGTGTGATCATGGTTGTCCGACAATCTTAATATTCGTCTAGTCGTCGAGGTCATGTATTGATTGTGTGTGGATGAATGCAATGATCATTGGGTCTGATTCTACTGTTCTTAAGGGTAATCTACAATCAAAATTGCTAAATCTAGCATTCCATAGTGTGGTTAGAGGGTTTGTATGCTTGGACATATCCCTCGATGAGTATCTGATGTCTAAAGATCAATTTTTTATAACTTAAGCTTATGGAAATTTATGTTGTGAGATGGAGATGTTGATAAGGACTATGATTGTTTTGGTATTATGAGTGTGTGTTGGTTGGTTTAGGTTCACTTCTAATTATAGCGAGTATTGATTTAGAATTTTATCATGATTATATGAGAAAGGATTCGTCCTGATGTTGTTTCAAAGTCCATGATAACATGTTGCAGACATGTGAACGATCAACTTTTGTGGTTATAGGGAATAGCTTTGTTGTTAGTAAGTGCACATACAACAATAATTATTACTCGAGTATTGTGATGATTTCATTGAGGCATTGTATGGAATGATGTGTATGTAACACCCCAGAAATTTTTGAACTAAGACTCGAACCGTTCATCGTAGTGAGTGAGATTTTGTCGAAGAATTTAAAATTTCTTAAGTGTTAAGTTCACTAGATTTAGCACCTTGAGTTCGAAAAAGAACTAAATTGGAAATAGCAAAATCTGAAATTTTGCAAGTTAAGCTAAGTATGAGTTTTGGGTCGACTTCAAACGATTATAACTCATAACTCATGATGATTTAGGTGTGATACCAGATACCTTAGGAAAGATCTTTGAATTATCTTTCTAACGCCACCGAGTTTGCTAAGTTTCGAGGTC